>NW_019154216.1:162322-191016 GCF_002288905.1 Enhydra lutris kenyoni | reverse complement strand
ACCCTTAGCCTGAGCCCCAGTTTAAATACAGCCCCATGGGTAGCTCTTCACAGAGCAAGGACATAAGGTCTGCCAGGACCTTACCCTTAGCCTGAGCCCCAGTTTAAATACAGCCCCATGGGTAGCTCTTCACAGAGCGAGGACATAAGGTCTGCTAGGACCTAACCCTAAACATAGGTTGGCTCTTCAGGCATCCATATGCGGAAACCTGCTCTCAAATCCCTCTGTATGGGGGACCCATGAGCCATAAAACAGGACACCACCTATCCCCCAGAATAGGCCAAACTATTGGGAACTAAGCAAAAACCACAGAGCAGGAGCAAACTCCATGGCCCCTTGAGGCCACCCCCACATTCAGCGGATTGCATGGACACAAACTCCAGCCGGAGTGACCTCCTGACACTCTCCTTCACCTCAGATCTCCAGGAGATGCCCAGTGCCTGTAGATTGGGCCTGCTATGACCTAGGCCTTAAACCTGAACCTAGTTTCGGTTTTCATTCTTCCATCCTGAGAGCCCTGGCCCACAAGCACTACATATAGAGAACTCTAGAGCCACACCATCGACTCTGCATAAACTACAGAAGGAAACCTTGCTCATTGGAGCTGCACCAATGCCCCTGATTTGGAGAAACCAGCACAACTAACAAGGCCATCCCCATTTACAGAGCACAACACTGGATCCTGATACACATTTTGTCCTCAGCCTGAGCCCCGAACCCCAGTCAGCCACTCATGTAGCTGGCCCCAGGGGAAGCAGATTGGACCTGCCATCCCCCTAGTCCCTAATGCTAACCCTAGGTTGCGTTTTCAGGCATCCATACCCAGGGTCCTGCTCTCTAATCTCTCTATATGGGGATATCTCTATAACAGGACTCCACATCTCCCCCAGAATGAAGTCATACTTTGTGGGGCTGCACAAATCCCCCAGAGTGGGAGAACACTCCTTGGCCCCAGGAGGCCACCAACTCTTTCAGCAGCCCTAGTGGACACAAATTCTTGTCTGGTCTGAGTGAATGGCTGACACTCAGCCTAATTTCAGAATCTGGAGAGCTAGCCTCAGCTTCTGCAGATCAGGGATCCATGCCCTACACCCTAATCATAAAGGGAACTTGGGATTTCAGAATTCCATCCGTTGAGATCTGGAATGCAAGGTCTCCAGATTAAGGAATCTGGAGCCACACGGCAAGACTCTCCCTGCCTTCCAGAAGGAAACCCTGCCCTATGGAGCTGCACAAAAGCCCCAGATCATGGGAAAACTGCACAGCCCCCGATGTCACCCCACTCTCGTACTCCACCCTGGACACTAGTACGCAGTCTGACATAACCTGAGTCCCGTCTTCCAATCAGGTACTGGGACAGCTGTCAAAGAGCCAGCAGATCGTATCTGCCATTCCCCTAGGCCCTAATCCAAACCGTTGGTACCCAGAGCCCTCCACTCGAATCACTCCACATGGGGGAGGCGTGAACCACAAAACAGAACTGCTCCAGCCTCCCAAAAGGAAACCTTGCCTTTTTGATCTACGGAAAACCCCCAGAGTTGGAAGAAAACTGAGTAGCCCCTGAGGCCATGCCCACTTTTGCAGGCCGTCCTAGACACAAACACCCATTGTGATCCTTAACCTGAGTCCCATTTTCAACACAGCACTATGAGAAGCTCAAGCCAGAGCCAGGATATAAGGACTGCTATGCCTCTAGGACCTAACCCTTATAGTAGTATGCGTTTTCAAGCATCCTTACCTGGAACCCTGCTCTCAAATCCCTCCATATGGGGGACCCATGAGCCATAAAACTGGGCACCACCTATCTTTCAGAATAGACCAAAGTATTTGGAACTATGCAAAAATCCCAGAGCGGGACAAAACTCCATAGCTCCATGAGGCCAGCCACACATTAGGCAGACCTCATGGACTAAAATTCCAGGCTGAGTGACCTCCTGACTCTCGACTTCACCTCAGATCCCCAGAAGTTCACGTCAGCGTCTGTAGATTGGGCCTGCCATGCCCTACAACCTTACCCTAACCCTAGCTTCGGTTTTCAGACTTAGATCCCAAGAGTCCTGGCCCACAAGCTCTCCAGATAGAGTACTCCAGAGCCACACATTGGTCTCTGCCTACCCCCCAGAAGGAAACTGTGCTCACTGGAGCTGCACAAAACCCCCAGATTAGGAGAAACATGCACGGCAAATGAGTCCTCTATGATTTTCAGAACTCGACCCAGGACACTAGTACACATTCTGTCCCTCAAGTCCACCTCACATTCAACGGATGGCATGGACACAAATTCCAGCCTGAGCGACCGCCTGACCCTTGCTTTAACTTTGATTCTCAGGAAGCTCCCCTCAGGCCTGCCATGCCTTAGGCCCAAATCATAGACCTAGCTTGGGTTTTCAGTCTTCTGTTCTCAGAGTTCTTGTCCACAAGGCAGAGTTGGCAGGTTGGACCTGATATGACCCTAGGCCCTACATCTAACCCTGTGTTGTGTTTTTAGGCATACATCCCCAGAGACCTGCTCGTGAACCCCTCCAAATGTGGAACCCTAGAGCCATAAAAGAAGACTCCACGTGTTTCCCAGAATGAAACCTTGCTCTTCAACGCTGCACAGAACCCCAAATGCAGGAGAAACCTCCTTGTCCAAAGGAGGCCATCTCAATTTACGGTAGCCCTTGTGGTCACAAATTGTAGTCTGAGCGAATATCTGACATTGGCCTTAAGCTCAGATCCTGAGGAGCTCAAGTCAGCATCTGCAGATCGGACCTGCCCTGCCCTAGGACCTTTTCCAAACCCTAGCTTGGGTGTTCAGACTTCTTTCCCCAGAGTCCTGGCTCACAAGACTTCCAGACTGGGGACTCAGAAGCCATACCACAGGACTCTCCCTGCCCTCCATAAAGAAGCCATGCCCTATGGCGATGTACAAAACCCCCCAGATTAGGAGAAACATGCATGGCCTCTGAGGCCACACCCATTTAATAAGTTCTCCCTGGATGCTAATATATATTCTGTCACTAGTCCTGAGACAAGTCCTCCACTCTGCCACCCACGTAGCTAGCCCAAGCACTAGCTAATCAGACCTACCCTGCCCCAGTCCCTAATTCTAACCCTAGCTGTGTTTTCAGGTATCTGTCCCCAGGGGTCAACTTTCAAATCCCTCCATAGGAGAGGTTCCTGAACCAGAAAACAGGACTTCTCCTGCTCTCCTAAAGGAATTCCTGTGGTTTGGAGCTGTGTAAAATTCTCAGAGTAAGAGACATCTGCATGGCCCAGACCTTCCCCAATTTCGGAGGACTCACTGAACACAAGCTGATTTGTGAACCTCAACCTGAGCTGTGTTTATAACTCAGTCTCTAAGGTAGCTCCCTCCAGAGACAGCTGATCGGGAAAGCCATGCCGCTAGGCCCTAATCCTAACGCTAGATTGGGTTTTTAGGAATTCATTCCCAGAGCCTTGGCTCGAAACCCTCCATATGGGTGACCCCTGAGACATAATACAGGACTCCTCACGTCCCGCAGAATAAAACCTTGCTAATGGAGCTGCGCAAAATCACCATGGCGGTAGTAACCTCCATGGGCACATGAGGCCATCCCCATATTTGGCAGAAATCATGGACACAAATTCCAGCCTGAGTGAACACCTGACACTCACCCTAAATTCACAATCCATGGAGACTGCCTCAGCGTCTGTAGGTCGAGTCAACCATGCCCTAGGCCTTAACCCTAACCCTAGCTTGGGTTTTCAGACATCTGTCCCAAGAGTCCTGGCCCACAAGTACTCCAGATATAGAACTCAGGAACCACACAATATGACTCAGCTTGCCCTCTAGAAGGAAATTGTGCCCTATGGAGCTGCACAAAACCCCCAAATTACGGAAATGTGCATGGCCTCTGATGCCACCCCAATTTAGTACCCCACTGTGGACACTAATTCGCAGTCTGACACAACCTGAGTCCTGTTTTCCAATCAGCCATTGGGACAGCAGATCAGTCCTACCAAGTCCTACCAGTCCCAGAGCCAGCTGATCAGTCCTACCAAGCCCCTAGGCCCTGATCCTAACCCTAGGTTGGGTTGTCAGGCATCCATACCCAGAACCCTGTTCATGAATCCCTTCTGATGGTGTGCACCTGAGCCATAAAACTGGACTCCTCCTGTCTGGTAAAATAAATCTTGCTAATTGGAGCAGCACAAAACCAGCAGGGTGGTAATAACCACCATGGCCACATGAGGTTTCCCCCATATTTGGCAGAATGCATGGACACAAAGTTCAGCCTGAGACAATGCCTGGCACACACCTTAAATTTACATCCCAAGAAGATTGCTTCAGCATCTGCTGATCTTGCCGGCCATGACCTAGGCCCTAACCCTAACACTAGCTTTGGTTTTTAAATTTCCATCCCAAGAGTTCTCACCCACAAGCCCTCCAGAGAGAGAACTCTGGAACCACAGCACAGTACTCTGCCTGCCCGTCAGCAGAAACTGTGCTATAGGGAGCTTCAAATACTCCCTGCAGATTATGAAAACCTGCACAGCCAAGGAGGACACCCCCAATGGTGGGACCTGTATCAGGACACTAATACACATTCTGTCCCTCAGCCTGAACCCAGACCTCTAGTCAGCCACCCACGTGGCTGGCCCCAGAGTTAGCAGATCAGACCTGACATGACCCTAGTCCCTAACCCAAACCCTAGGTTGGGTTTTCAGGCATCCAGACCCCGTCCCTGCTCTCGTATCCATCCATATGGGGGACCCAGAGCCATAAAACAGGACACCACCTATACCCCAGAATAAACCAAACTGCAGTTTAGAGTTTGGAACTGCAACAGTTTGGACCTGCAACAAAAATCCCCAGAGCTTTGGAAAACTCCATGGCCCCATGAGGCCACGCCCAAAATCGATGGTTCTCATGGACACAAGCTCCAGCTTGAGTGAGCCCCTCATATTTGCCTTAACCTCAAATCCGGGGGAGCTCATCTCAGCATCTGTAGATAAGGCCTGCCATGCCCTGGCCCTAACCCTAGCCTTAGCTTGGATTTCATACATCTGTCCTCAGAGTCCTGGTCCACAAGCCCTTCAGATAGGGAACACAGGAGTCACACCACAGGACTCTGCCTGACCTCCAGAAGGAAAATGTGACCTATGGAGCTTCATGAAACCCCCAGATCATGAGACAGCTGCAAGAGACCCCAAGCCACTCCCATTTACAAAAACCAGTGCTGGACACTAATACAGTTCTGTACCTCAACCTGAGTCCTTCCTCCAGATAGATACCCACATCGCTGGCACCAAGGCAGCAGATTGGAACTTCCATGGCCCTAGGACCTAACCCTAACCCTAGGTTTATTTTTCAGGCATCCATACCAAGAGGTCTGCTTTGAATTGCCTCCATATGTGGGACCCCAGAGCCAAACAACAGGAGTCCAATTGTCCTCCAGAATGAAACCTTGCTATTTGGAACTGTGCAAAACACCCAGAGTGGCAGAAACCTGCATGTCCTCAGGCCACTTTAACATACGGTGATACTAGTGGTCACAAATTGCAGTCTGAACGAATGACTGACATCCTAACTTCACATCCTGGGGTGCTTGCACCAGCATTTTCAGTTCGGGCCCTAGAACCTAACCCTAACCATAACTTGGGTTTTCAGACTTCTTTCCCCAGAGCCCTGGCCCACAAGCCTTCCAGACTGGGGACTCAGGAGCCATAACCATAGGACTCTCCCTGCCCGTCAGAAGGAAACCTTGCCCTCTGGAGCTGTACAAAACCCCCTGATTAGGAGAAACATGCACAGGCCCGAGGCCACTCCCATTTACAAAAGCCAATCGTGGACACGAATACACATTCTGTCATTCATCCTGAGCCCCGACCTCCACTCTGCCACCCACGTAGCTAGCCCAAGAGCCAGCAGATCAGACCTGCCCTGTGTCTAGGCCCTCATTCTCACCCTAGTTTGTGTTTTCATCCATCTTTCCCCAGTGGCCTGGTCTCAAATCCCTCCATATGGGATATCCCTGAGCCAGAAAACAGAACTCCTCCTGCCCTCCAGAAAGGTTTTAGCTGTTCGGAGCTGTGTAAAACCCAGAGAGTAGGAGACACCAGCATGGCTGAGGCCACGCCCTCTTTCTGAGGACTCACTGGACACAAACTGGCATTGTGACCTTCAGCCTGTCCTCCATTTACATCTGAGTTCCCCAGGTAGATCCCCCCAGAGACAGCTGATCGGGTATGCCATGCACCTAAGCCCATACCTAACCCTAGCTTGGGTTTTCAGACTTCCGTCCCAAGAGTGCTGGCCCACAAGCCCTCCAGAGAGATAACTCTGGAACCACACAATAGGACTCTGCCTGCCCTCCAGAAGGAAACCATGCTCTATGGAGCTGCACAAAATCCCCAGATTAGGAGAAACCTGCACAACCAATGAGGTCACCCCCATTTAAGGAACCTGTCCCTGGATACTAATACACATTCTGTCCCTCAGCTTGAGCCCCTGTTAGGGTCCGTAATCAAAGGAGTGAGACTGATACAAAACAAAGGTCAAGGAAAACTTTATTTCACACCAAGCATCAAGAATCAAACAAACTGATCACGGCCATCTCTTACAAAGAGGCGACCCATCCCAGCCTCACAGACTAACTTTTATAGAGGTGGTCGAGCCGGGCCACACACAGGTGGCCAATGAGATTGCAACACACACAAAGAAAACTGCACAGTCATGCTAGGTCACACACCGGTGGCCAATTGAATTTCAATTTACCCTAGTAGATATTTCAAGTCACCTATCACCTTGGTTAGAATTGGTGCCCAAAAAGCGAGGCCCACCCTCCTTGGTACCTTGGGAGACAGTATGCGTGCCCCACTGATTGGATGTCTCCAACTGGCCTGACCTGCCCTTGTATCTGGGCTTTATAACTGTTTATACATCTACCCCTCTAAACCCTGAGCTCCTACAGGGAGGAACTATTTGCCTGATAAGGACTGGCACTGCCTGAGTGCTCAGGGCCCAGTGGCTGAGTGAACAGGAGAGAGAATCCAGCCCACCACCGACCAGCTCTATTGTCCAAGCCCAATTGATTTAGGTCAAGTCCTGTTGTTTTCTTTTGCTTCCTACATCAACTCTGTGTTCCATGTGGGGCTCAAACTCATGACCCTGAGATTAAGTACCTCGTGCCATACGGACTGAGGAAGCCAGGTACTTCTTTGGTCATTTTCTCTAGGTTCTAGGCTGATAACTATGGACATTAATTTGCTGATTTCCACATGTTCTAGTTATATTCCTTTATGCTGAATTACCAAATAACTCCCCTAAGTATGGTGGCATTTTGCCATAGATTTCGTCACATGACAGTGCTGAGTGGATCTTCAGATTGGAGACTGAGCTCCTTTATGTGGTCTTTGAAGAGTCCAGAGTCCCTTCACCAAGGGTCTCATGAATCCTTTGATTGTCAAGCACTTCTGACGCCATCAGTACAAGGGGAATGTCCCTGAATTAAAGTATTCAAGTGGTGAATTTTGTAGGAATCAGACAGAAAGAAACAGATATGTGGCACAGATGTATTTAGCACTTGAATGATGAGGGTCAAATAATTGGAAATGGCTCAGTTGTTCAACGATGGGTCTTTGAGTGCTGTCACTGAGAATGCCCAAGCGGACAGCAGTGACAGTGTCTGTCCACTGTGGGGACATCAGGTAGAAGAAAATCCAAGCCCAAAAACTCACCCCCCCCCCCCAACAGTGTAACACACACACACACACACACACACACACACACACACACACACACACACACATTCACACACAACCCAGAGGGAAAATCGTTGGAATTGAGACAAAATCCATTAAGGGCGATTATTTCTTCGAGAAGGAACTTGTCTTCTTCTTGTCATATTTAAGTTATTATTTTACTACATAAACACCTTCTGGCTTAAAGCTAAAGAACTATTTATTCTATTATGTGACTTGTTAGTAATATATGGGAAGATTTAAGATGTGATTTCAATATTTTTTTATAAATTGCCCACTGGAATAATTTAACATGGCCTATGTAGGATAATGAAAGTATTTAAAGGTGTCTTATGGACCCAGATTTCGCCCCGTTTCTGCCATTCAAGATATGCTTATGAAAGGGAACACAACCCCAGATAATAAGAGTAGCTTATTTTGGGGCTTCCCATGATGATAGTTCTTTCAAGAGCATTCGTTTGTAATAAAATGTTACTTTATAAAACAATGAAAAAAAAATATGTATCTTTCTTATATTCTGTATCCAGACAGAGAATGTCATATTGTAGGACTCAAGACACATAAAAAAATCCCAGACGAGGTATAGTACCAGAGACAGAGCGAAAGAGCAGTGGTTGCAGGGACTGGGGCACGGTAATGAACAGTGAATGATAAGTAGCCCAGGTTTCTCTGTGATGGAAATGTTCTACAAGTATTTAGTTGTGCAACACTCTTAATGCACTTAAAGGCACCTCAATATACCATTGAAGAGGATCAGAGTAAACTTTTAAGTAAAATCTAATAATACTTTATTTAATGAACAAAATCTATTAAGCCATTTTACAAGTGTATACAAAACACAGAAATTACAAAGAGGCAAGGAACCCTGTCCTTGGGTTCCAGGCAGCATGAGCTGCTGTTGGAGGCTGAATCTGGTTATTCCACTGAGACAAGTGCTGACTTGAACTCCCGCAGGAACCAAAAAGGAGCATGGGCATGAACCCTGCTGGACCTTCAGGTCAGGTGAATGGGCTGATAGTTCTTCCATCTCAGGAGAGTGAATTAGAACCCTGACTACCACTTGCACTGGCCCCAACAGGGCAAGTCGCACCACTGCACTTGCTGAGGGGTGAGCTCCAGCACCAGGGATGGGGTGGGCCAGCTTTGTGTCCGAAGATACAGCAGACACCACAGTGGGAGTTGGGCGAGTTCCTGAGGTGGTTCAGGATCTTTTTCTGGGCCTAGTGCTGTAGATCCTTGAAGAAAAAGTGTCATCAGCATGATTGACTTCCCATGTCCCTTCAAAATAAAGGAAACTTTTCCCAGCACTCAATGTCTTCTGTGTCCAAGAACCAATACCTGGGAGATATCCCTGACTAAAGACCATGGGGACAGGGATCTGAGACTACTCACTCCCCTCAGCTCAAGTGTACTCTGGGCTTGGTTAGTGTGGCCCTCTCAGACCCCTCCACAGGCCCACATCAGTCAACCCAGCCCTTCTCACTCACAGACTCTGTCTCCGTGGGCACAAGCTGTTGCCGGTGTTAGAGCAGAAGCTGGGCATGGTGCTCCAAATATGAGCCTGGCATATTAAGCCTCAGGTATACCAGCAGCATATTCAGGCTAGGAAATTCTGGGCGCTGGACAAAATCCTCGGGCTATTGTTCTAGCCATGTGTTCAAGATGGAAGAGATGGCCCTGGGAAGAGTCGGTTAGGCAGAAGAGTCAGAAGACAGAGTTCCCTTCCAAACCAATATACCAGGGAACCCCAGTGGGAACCTGGGTCCCTGGGCTTCCAGCTCCTTCCAGAGACCAGTCCTCCTCTTTGTCCACTGTGACCTGGCAGTTCTGCCTGAGACAGGTCTCGTCACAGACGACAGGGTGCATATGAGTGTGAGTCGTGATCAATCCTGGAGAATTTCTGTCCTTCCTGGAGAGCTGGACACACTCCTCAGTCTTTATCCTTGTCCACTTGCCACAGAATTCAACTGCATGTGACCAGGAAGGGGTTGTGTCTGGCCTCTTAATTACCCTCGCTGCACATGTCACTGTACTGTGAAGATCCAACCAAGGGGGGAAGTAAGGGAGTCTCTCTAGCTAGGCCTTTCCAGGACCCTCCCAGTACCTCAAATGTTACCTCCTCTGCCCTTGTGCTGCTTCTTTCACTAGTTTCCATGAGTGTGTCTCCTTCCACTGACACTATTCTCCCACAGGGTATGGAATGTATGGTCCCTGAGCTCTCACTGGGTCTTCTGAGGACCCAGTGTCCAGGTTCCAACAGATTTCTAAGTGTGATGGTTCCTAAAGCCTCTGTTCTGCATCACTAGATTGGTGTAGAGTCAGGGCTGGGAGAGGGCTGGGTGGGGAATGATGCACTTAGGGGCTAATTCTGTCCTCCAGTCCCCTCTGCTCTGCAAATGTGCCCACATCCAGAGTTACACAGGGCCCCTTCCTTTCTACAGAAGGAACTCTCAGACCTTCACTCTTAAGGAGGAATCACAGATGTGTGGGATGAGGGTCCAAGTGTCCCTCCAACTCACAGTTCCCCGGCTTCCCTGGTGGTGAGAGAAGGTCCTCATGTATCAGCCAAAGCTCACTCACATATTCCACTGCTCCTGGGCTCTGCTGACCTCATCATACCTGGAGAAAATACACTCATATCTAGTGGAAGCCAGGGGTCATCACATAAAATGTCCTGTGGATGCTACCTCTCATCGTGTCCAGTGTTACTGTTTGTCTCCTAACTAGTCTGGAGCCCTGGGGTGCTGTCTACTCTGTTCAGGGTTCACAGTCAGCTCCTATAAAATTGCCTGTGAGGGCTGAGACTTCCTGAATGCTTCCTGAATGAAAGGGCCCAACCCAGCCCATTACAGATATCTCAGTGGGCCTGGAGCCCCTGCTCACCTCCAGGGATCTCTCCTCTGGTTTTGCCCAGGCACAGTCCTCAGATAGAGTCTCATATCTCCTCTTTAAAAGCATTTTAAAATTACTTTTCAGTGTTCCAGAATTCATTGTATATGCATAAAACCCATACTCCATGCAATAGATGCCCTCCATAATACCCACCACCAGGCTCACCCAACGTCCCACCCCCGCCCCTCCAAAACTCTCAGATTGATTTTCAGAGTCCACAGTCTCTCATGGTTCGTCTCCCTCTCCAATTTCCCCGAACTCCCTTCTTCTCTCCATCTCTCCATGTCCTCCGTGTTATTCCTTATGCTCCACAAATAAGTGAAACCATATGAAAATTGACTCTCTCTGCTTGACTTATTTCAGTCAGCATAATCTCTTCCAGGCCTGTCCATGTTGGTTGGGTATTCATCCTTTCTGATGGAGGCATAATACTCCATAGTGTATATGGACCACATCTTCCTTATCCATTCATCCATTGAAGGGCATCTTGTGTCTTTCCACAGTTTGGTGATTGTGGCCAATGTTGCTATGAACATTGGGGTATAGATGGCTTTTCTTTTCACTACATTTGTATATTTGGCATAAATACCAGATAGTGCATTTGCAGGCTCATAGGGAAGCTCTATTTGACATTGTTTTAAATTTGACTCATCCCTGAAAATTTTTTGGAATAGTGTCAAGTTGCAAAATTAAAATGTATATTTATGTATATCTATACAGATATATGCATAATTTATTTATTTGACAGAGGGAGATAACAATAGAGGGAATACAAGCAGGAGTGGGAGAGGGAGAAACAGGCTTCCCACTGAACAGGGAGCCCGATGTAGGGCTTGATCCCAGGACCCTGGGATCACGACCTGATCCAAAGGCAGACACTTCATGACTGAGCCGCTCAGGTGTCCTTAAAAAATATTTTAAAGTTATATTATTCAGGTATGTTTTATGAAGTGAGTGACTTCCCTATGCTCTGAAAGAGGATATATAAGATTTCATTTTGACTAACATCTGAGAACCGATTAGAATCACTCTGTGTTCTCAGTGTCTTGTCTCCTAGATCCTCTGTAGTAAAAGGGCAATATAGAAAAAAAGCTACAATGGAAATTCTTCTCATAAATATTCTACTACTGTCCTTGTAAATACACCCCTATACTGGTGAATGAAATCTGAAGTAATTTTTCAGTAAAGTAGAAATCTAGGAAGTTTATTTTTATAAAAGTAATAAATGAGGCAATTTTTATCAGTAGGAGAATGTAGGTCATGGATGTTTTGCTTTAAATCTCATAAAGATATAAAATAGCATCATTATTACATTTTAAATAAAATATATTATTCATTCTTCATATTTTATTAAGATTCCTATTATTAAATAAATGATTATTTTTAAATTAAATTTAATTTTTTCTGAGTTCCAAGATTAATTATTTATACACCATACCCAGTGCTCCATGCAATACATGCCCTCCTTAATACCCACCACTAGACTCATCTATGCCTCCATCCCCTCCCCTCCAAAACCCTTAGTTTCTTTGTCAAAGCCAGTCTCTCATGTTTCATCTTCTCTTACAATTTTCCCCAATTAACTTTTCCTTTCCTTCTACTAATCCTCCATGTAATTTCCTATGAACCACAAGTAAGTGAAACTATATAATAATTGTCTTTCTCTGCTTGACATATTTCCCTCAGCACAATCTCCTCCAGTCCTCCATGTTGATACAAAAGTTTGGTATTCATCCCTTCTGATAGCTGCATGATATTCCATTGTACATATGAACCATATCTTCTTTATCCTTTGTTTGTTAAAGGGTTTCTTGGATTTTTCCAGTTTGGTGACTGTGGCCATTGCTGCTGTGTACATTGGTGTAGAGATGGCCCTTCTGTTCACTACATCTGTATCTTTGGGGTAAATACCCGGTAGTGCAATTGCAGGGAAGCTCTGTTTTTACTTTCTTAAGACATCTCCACACAGTTTTCCAAAGTGGCTGCACCAACTTGCATTCCCACCAAGAGTGTAAAAGGATTCCCCTTTATCCATATCCTCTGCAACAGATTTTGTTTCCTGTCCTGTTAATTTTGGCCATTCTAGCTGATGTAAGATGGTATCTCAATATGGTTTTGATTTGAATCTACCTGATGGTAATGATAATGAACTTTTTTTCATGTGTCTGTTAGCCATTTATATGTCTTCTGTCGAGAAGTGTCTGTTCATGTGTTCTGCCCATTTTTTGACAAGATTATCTTTTTTTTTTTTCTTTTCTTTTTTTTTTTTTTCGGTGTTGAGTTTGAGGAGTTATTTATAGATCTTGGACAACAGCCCCTTGTCTATAATGTCATTTCTGAATGACTTCTCCCAATCCGTAGGTTGCCTCTTGATTTATTGACTGGTTCCTTTGCTGTGCAGAAGCTTTTGATCTTGATAAAGTCCAAAAAGTTCACTTTCATTTTT
Source organism: Enhydra lutris kenyoni (assembly GCF_002288905.1). Classification (NCBI taxonomy): domain Eukaryota; kingdom Metazoa; phylum Chordata; class Mammalia; order Carnivora; family Mustelidae; genus Enhydra; species Enhydra lutris. Next base: position 177,950 of record NW_019154216.1, on the reverse strand, counting down.
GTTTCCTTGGCCCTTGGAGACACATCTTGAAAGAAGTCGCACTGGTCAATGTTGAAGAGGTTACTGCCTATGTTCTCCTCTAGGATTCTGATGGAATCCTGCCTCAAGTTGAGGTTTTTTATCCATTTCGAGTTTAGCTTTGTTTATGGTGTAGGAGGATGGTCAAGCTCCATTCTTCTATATATAACTGTCCAATTTTCCCAGCACCAATTTTTGAAGAGACTATCTTTTTTTCCACTGGATATTTTTTTTTTCCTGTTTTGTCAAAGATTATTTGACCATAGAGGTTTGGGTACATATCTGGATTCTCTCCTCTTGTCCATTTGTCTATGTGTCTGTTTTTGGGCCAGTAACATGCTGTATTGGTGACCAGAGCTCTGTAGTAAAGCTTGAAATCAGGCAACATGATGCCCCAGTTTTGTTTTTCTTTTTGAAAATTTCCTCAGCAATTTGGGGTCTTTTCTGCTTCCTTACAAATTTTAGGATTGTTTGTTCCAGCACTGTGAAAAATGCTAGTGGAATTTTGACCAGGGTGGAATTGAAGTATAGATTGCTCTGTGCAGTACAGACATTTTAACAATGTTTATTCTTCTGATCCATGAGCATGGAATGCTTTTCCATTTTTTGTGTCTTTTTCAATTTCTTTCATGAGTGTTCTTTAGTTCCTTAAGTATAGATCCTTTAACTCTTTGGTTAGGTTGTCCAAGGTATTTTGTGGTTCTTGGTGCTATAGTAAATGGAATCAATTCTTTAATTTCCCATTTCTATATTTTCGTGGTTTCTGGGCATTGATTTTGTATCCTGCCACAATACTGAATTGTTATATGAGTTCCAGTAGTTTGGGGGTGGAGTCATTTGGGTTTTCCATATAAAGTATCATGTCATCTATGAAGAGAGAGAGTTTGACTTCTTCTTTCCCAAATTGAGTACATTTTATTTCTTTTCGTTGTCTGATTGCTGTTTCTAGGACTTCTAGTACTATGTTGAAGAACAGTGCTGAGACTGGGCGTCTTTCTCATGTTCCTGATCTCAAGGGGAAGGCTTTTCACCATTCAGAATCATATTCACTGTGGGTTTTTCGTAGATAGATTTTATGAAGTTGAGGAATGTTCCCTCTATCCTTTTACTTTGAAGCATTTTAAACTGGAACAGATGCTGTATTTCTATAAATACTTTTTCTGCATCAATTGAGAGGACCATGTGGTTCTCGCTTCTCTTATTGTTTTGTTCTATCACATTGATTGACTTGTGAATATTGAACCACCCTTGCCTCCCAGAGATCAATCCTACCGGGTCATGGAGGATAATCTTTTTAATGTGCTGTTGGATCCTATTAGCTAGGATCTTGTTGAGATCATGGTGTCCGTAGTCATCAGGGATATTGATCTGAAATTCTTCTTTTTGATGGGATCTTTCCCTGTGTGAGGACCAAGGTAATTCTGGCTTCACAGAAAGATACTGGAAGTTTTCATTCTCTTTCTATTTATCTATTTTTCTATTTATTTTCCTTCTCTTTTCTGTTTATCTAAAGATCCCCTTAAGCATTGGCAAGGTGTCATCACTGTGAAAGTTCCTACAAATGTTAGTATGGCAAATTTTCACCTCATGATGACTGTACTTCTCCAAAGGACAGTCCTATAGGTAATGCCCAGAGGTCAAGACAAGGATTGTTAGTAATGAGCATCCTTTTGGACCCTGTGCCTTCTCTTGAGGGAAGCCTTGTGCTGCTTGGGCCTCAGGAGTTTGTTGTACACTAAGTGGTACCTGAATATACCTGGGGAGAAATGTCATCACTCCTGAAAAACATGTTCACAGGGTTGTAAGTGAACAAAAACCATACTTCAGAATCTCTGTTACTGAGTCAGTAATAACTTCATCTAACAATAAACCTCACCTCTGAGCAGGCTTTAGATTTCTCTCATGGCATTTGATGAAGCATAAGGAAAGAAAAGGCACCATCCTTGTCTTTGTGTGCTATGTGAGGGAACAGAGATTTGAAGACTACATAGGCACATGGCCATCATATGAGAAATGGGGCACTGCAGTTATGTTGTCTTGCTTTCAATGTCCGTGCACTTTCTCTCACATCTACTGCCTAGAAGGGACTGTAAATTTCTACTCTGAGTTTGGCATCAACTGTGGCTTTAGTCCTTGTTCTGGAACACCCTTTGGGGGACACATGTCAGGTGCAAGTCATCAGGCCCAGTCCTTGCTCAGCATTTATGTACTTTTAGCATCCAATGGGTATTTCCCACACTGATGCTTCACTGTTTCTCCTTCTCTCATTCCCAAAATCCTTTGATTACAGGCAGTTTCAGAGTTAATCCTCCCACAGTCTTCAAAGTTCTGGAGCAGTGCTCCTTGCTGTTGCAGTCAAGCACTGGGGCAGTCACATCCCACACCTACCTCTGGAAGGAGTTGAGGAAATTTCACTCCAAACTTCACCTATTGGGATCTAACATTTCACCTCAGATAATGTTATGAAATTTGAAATTCAGTTCCCTTGAGGATAATCTGTCTTCTTCACATGGGACAGCCATGGTTTCTGTGTGATTACCAGAAGACCCTATCCAAAAAACAAACAAACAAACAAAAATCAAAAACTAACAAAGAAACAAAAAACAAAGAAAGAAAGTAAAAAAGAAGAAAAAAAGTAACAAAAGATGTTTTTCAGGGATTGAGCATTAAGATGGGCACCTGTCATTCCTCCAAAGAGGTATAAAGAATAGGTTATGTGGGCGCCTGGGTGGCTCAGTGGTTAAAGCCTCTGCCTTCGGCTCAGGTCATGATCTTAGGGTCCTGGGATCGAGTCCCACATCGGGCTCTCTGCTCAGCAGGGAGCCTGCCTCCTCCTCCTGTTTCTCTCTGCCTGCCTCTCTGCCCACTTGTGATCTGTCAAAAAAAAAAAAATCTAAAGAATAGGTTATGTGTTCCATGTTGGAGGAAGGAAAGCTCAGTGATAGGAGAGGAAAAGCACCGCTTAGGTTTTTGTTCAAAGTCACCACTTAAAATAGCCTCTTGCTGTGTTATGTGGACCTTTTGAGGGAAACAAACTTAAGTCATCATTTTGGATAAATATAAATATAAAATGAGACAAATTATGGATTGAAGTTTGCTTTTTAATCATATATATATATATGGAATATGTTGCATTCAAGTGGATTTAGTTTGCCCTGTCAGTGTCAATGTTTCATTCCACAAAACAAAATCTGAGACAGCTGGAGTGATATATGTCAATTTTTTACTCCAGAAACTCCTAGAAATCCATAAACTCCAGATTATTGTCCCCATGTCATCAACAGGGATGCTCTAAGGATCAAGAGAGTTACCTGGTGGATTCCATGGGTGAATGCAACACTCAAAGCTGAGGTTTGGACCTTATGAAGAAAAGATTTCTGAGGGAATAAGGAAGACACAAAGCACATCAGACGATGGGATAGATGAAAGATCTAAGGTTTTAAGATCAGAAGACTCAGTAGAGTATCCTCACTTCCAGTTACTGCTGAGCTGTGAAGGAACTATCTGCATGAGTAGCAGAAGACTTGTAACCAGAAAGATTTGGTGATCATGTGCATGTGACTTAACCTGTTCTCACCTGCTGCTGAGAGTCTCAACTGTTTGAGGGACAAGAGTGGAAGGAATTTACACAGAACACCTCATAGCTTGTTGCATACAGTGGGACTGCAATGACTGGGAGATGCTCCCTGATGAACAAGTATACAGGTTGCATGCCTGTGCTTCTGCGAGCATTCTGCTAAGTAGTTAGTAGGTTCCTGTGACCCAGGCATGTTTGTAGGGGGCAGGTGAGGACATACCTCTGTGCCCAGTGCTGACTCAGCAATCCCTGGGTCAGCCAAACCACAAGCTATGTGAAGTTCCTAGGAGGTGGTGGGCTGGGTCTGGACAGATTGGGGAAGACAGAGCTGTGGGTACAAGGGGAATAGACTGAGGGCTAATCTCTCACGATTTCAGCCACAGTTCTCTTATCTGCAAAACTGTGGCTTGTTTTGCAGATAAGGGAACTCCTGCAATGTCTCCTGTGGCCACCAGAGGGCGGTTTGTGCTCTTAACAAGGACAAGCACACTGTTCCACCTCCTCAGAAGATACAAGTTAACCTCCTTTTGGACTTCCTTCACAATCTCAGCGAATTTCTTCAAGGAGAGAATTCATATTATTCTACAGATTCTTGCGGATCTATTGACAACTCCCTATTCATTCTTACAACTACCAATACATAAAATTATAAATGATTGAATGAAGGTCTGTGGACCCTCCCTTCAGAAAGACAGAAAATGAACCTCAAAAGGGTCACAGATCTGAATTCAAGAGCCAAAACTATAAACCTCAGAGAAGAAAGCCTAAGAAGAAATCTTCCCTGACGTAAGCTTTGGCTTCTGTTTCTTATGGATGACACCAGAATCAACAAGTGGAAGAACAGATACATGATTAAATTGGTCACTGACACAGATGTCTTTCCTCTGAACTCCACACGTGCTTCCAGGCACCAGGCAGGAACTGTACGAGTCATTTCTTTCTACATCCCACTTAGCAGTACCCATTACATACTCCAATTTAAGGATGGGGTCTGTAGCTTCAGAGCCCTGCTTGGGGTCACCCAGACACAAAGAGGCTGAGGAGGATACAACTGCTATCTCTCTGCCATTGGACTCTGTGTTCAATCCACATGGCTCACCCTTGGATGTGGTGCAGAAAGCTCCACATCCAACCCCGAGGCCTGGAGACCTCACTGAATTCAAAGGGCAGTGTTGCCACCTCTGACTGGGTCTTGTCCTGGTTCTGCTGTCTGATCATGCTGTGCCTTGGCATGAGGACTCTCCGACTAACAGCCAGCCTTTGTCTGGGTAAGAGGTGGTTTCTCCCTGGTTACAAAGGCTCATGTATCCTCCGAGTTGAGAAGTCTCTTCTGAAGCATCTGGATGCAACCTTCGTGTGAGGTTGGGACCACAATGCTGGCAAGCACTGGGTTCAAATCCTGCCTGTGACTCAATGTGGATCACGGAAAGGTGCAGCTTCTTAAAGCCTTGGTTTCCTTCTTCATCAAACAGAAGCAGCATTTCTACCTTCCACATGGAATTGTGTGGGGGGGATTGACTGATGTAATTCATGCTCTAAAAAGATACTCAGTATCCTAAGTTTTACCTGTTAAAATTATCCCGCAGTAAGCACATTGCGTTCATGGGCTCTGGGCCTCTGACTTATTGTGTCCCTTCAGCCTGCCAATCCAGGATTCCCTGACTCAGTTTTCTTTCCAGAAATCCTTCATCGCCCCCCCCCCAGTATGGGATCTCACAACACTGGGGCTCATCCATCAGACCCAGGACAGCCCTGGGGCAGAATGTCACCCAGAGCTTCTGTCCTGGACATGGAGAATCCTCAGTCTAGAGACTGGCAACCTGGAGCCCCCTGAACTTTCACCTGTTTTGAAACAAATATCGGGGTGCCTCTTGGTGGGGCTCTTTCTCCCCAAAGCATGGAAAGTAGCTGCCCACAGTTCCATTAGCCTGTCCCACTTTTTCCCCACTGTGTAATCTTTGGTACAAAGAATCTTAGACCTCTTTGGATGCCTGGATCCCACTGCCTTTTCGTGGTTGGTGTTGAAAATATTTTATGGATGACATTTTGTTTTTTGATGGGCCTATTGGTAGGAGGAAGCCTGGCCACTCCCTATAAGCCAACACAAAGCCTGTGCCACTGACCAATATGGCAGCACCTGGCCCATGGCAGCCCTTCCCCTAGTGCTCAGAGCTCTCCTTTCTCACTGAGTCCCACTCACTGGTGCTTCTCTCTCTTCCTGAAGGGAGAGTCCCAAATGTCCTCTCTCTGAGGATATCTTCTGTGCCTGGTTATCTCCATGTTATGGCAGAGAAGACCAGAATTACTGGCAATGACCTCTATGAAAGCATCAGATCAAGAGGACTCCCTCTTACCCATCTTTGGGGGAGGACAGGGGTCTCAGCAGGAAGCCCAACTCCCCCTAACAGACAAGCTTAACTGGAGGGATACCATGGTTTGGGTTGGCAATGTTGGGTTGGGGGTTACTGCTAGAACATTCTGAGGTGTGTGGAAGAGCTATGTCCAGTGTCAAAACCCCTAGTTGAGGCTCTGTCCATCCTGCAGCTTCCATGAGCAGCCACTGTTTTGTAAAGGACTCTCTTGCTCACACAAGTTCAAGTGGTTCTTTCTGTTGCCACTAAAACCACATCTGGATGAACGCTTGTCTCTAACCCACTGACCTGCACTGTCCTTAGAGGTTCCTCCTCAAGGGAGAAAGCTGAGAGGAGTGGCCAGGCCTGCACCCCTCTGCTGACCTGGAGTGAGGTCTGGTTGCTTTAGTTAGCATCTGAGTTAAGGAGTACTAGGGGCTGAAGTGGCTTGAGCGTGTCACCCGACAGGGCATGGGTGTGTTCCAGGACACAAGGCAGGGAAGCTTGTGGGAGAGGACATAGGAGGGGGGTTGTGGGCAGGCTCTTCCATGTTCTATGGTCACTCCCAATACCCTGATGATATCACTGCTGGCTTGTCCTCCTCATGATTTCAGGTCTCATCTATCAAATCCGGGAATCCCTCCTTTCCAAATAATGCTTCTCCTTAATAAAGAAAGCATAGAGGAACCAGCAGCAAGTCCCCCCAAAATGTGGTTAAATTGTGTTCTAGTATTGGTGTTTATAGGAATCATTTGTAGAGAAACAGAGATTTATGGCACAGACATGATAATCACTTACATTATTAGAATCAAATAAATGGAAATGGCTTAGTTGTTTATCAGATGGTGCTGCTGAGTACTGTCACTGAGAATGTCCAAAGGGACAGCAGAGATAGTGCCTGTCCACTGTGGGTACATCAGGTCGAAAAAAAGTGCAGCCCTGGAACCTTCAGGGCGCCACTCTGTCTCTGTCTCGGTCACAAACACACACACACACACACACACACACACACACACACACACACACACACACACTACACTGAGAGGGAAAGGCAGGGGAGAAGGACACCGTGTGTTATGGGCGATTATTTCTTGGTAGAAGGAATCTGCTTCTTTTTTTTCATATTTAAATCATTATTTACTACATAAACATAGTCTGGATAAAACCTAAATAAATATATACTTTATTACCTAACTTGTTAGCAATAAATGAGAATATTTAAAATATGATTTTAATATTTTATAATATGCCTATTAGAATAGTTGAAATGTAGACTACCCAGGAAAATGAAAAATTAAAGGTGTCTCATGGAGCCAGATATTTCTCTTGTGGTTTCTGCTTTTCAAGGCATCCTTATAAAAGCAAACCCTATCACAGATAATTAAAATAGTTCATTTTGGGGCTTCCCATGATCTTTGTACTTTCAGGAACATACCATTGTAATAAAACGTTATTTGTATAAAACAACTATAAATGTGAATCACTCTTAAGTTCTGCAGACAGACACAGAAGACCATATTGTAGGATTCCAGGCACTTGAAAATCCAAGACGAAGTAGAGTACCAGAGACAGAGAGAAAAGCGTTGGTTGCAGGGACTGGGATGAGGGAATGAAGAATGAGTGTTAGTAGCACAGGTGTCTCTGAGTTGGAAATGTAGAAGTAAATGGTTGGGCCAAACTCTGAATGTACCTAATGAGACCTTGATATACCATTGAAAAGGATCTAAGTAAAATTTTATGTAAACTGAAAATCTACTTTATTTAATGAACAAAATCTATTAAGTCATTATACAGGTGTATACAAAACACAAATACTACAAAGAGGGCAATGACAGGAGGGGAAGGCATTGTTTGGGGCTGCAGCTTGCACCAGCTGCTGATCAGGGGCTAACGCTGTTTGTTCCACTGAGGCAGCTGGTGGTTCATGCCATACAGGCATCACAAGAGCAGGGGCAGGACCCTGCTGGACCTCCAGGTCAGCAAAGTGGCTGATGGCTCTTGCATCTCAGGAGAGTGAATTAGAGCCCTGACTACCATGGCAGGTGGTGTCACTGGTCATCCTGACAGGTGAGCCACAGCAGCAGGGATGGGGTGGGCCAGCTCAGGCTACAAGATGCAGCAGGTCCCAGAATGGGTGCTGGGACGAGTTCCTGAGGTGGATCAGGATCTTGCTCTAGGGCTGGTGCTGTAGCTCCAAGAAGAGAAAGTATCATCAGCTCGACTGACTTCCCTTTTGCCTCATACATAAAAGAAACTTCCCACCACTCAATGTGGTCTGCGTTCAAGACCCAATCTCTGGAAGGTCTCCCCATCTGAAGCCCATGAAGACAGAGATCTGAGAGTACTCACTCCTCTTGGCCCAACTATAATATATGGAGTCTTACTCAGTGTGGCCCACCCTGTCTCTTCCTTAGGCCCACATAAGTCAGCATCAGTCCTCCTCACCCCAGCCTCTGGCTCCATGGGCTTGAGGTGTTGCAGCTATGAGAGCAGAAGCTGGGAACAGCACTCCAGATCTGAGCCTGGCATATTGAGACCCAAGTATGCCTGCAGGCAATTCAAGCTAGGAAATACTGGGGGATGGAAAAAAATCCATGGGATATTGTTCCAGCAACGTGCTCAAGATGGAATAGATGGTCCTAGGGACAGACAGGTAGGCAGAGAAGTCAGAGAACAGGGCACATTCCTAAACCAATATTCCAGGGAACCCTGTGTGAACCTGGGTCGTGGGCTTCCAGCCCCAGTCAGAGACCAGTCCTACTCCTTGTTCACCTGCGATCTGGCAGTCCTGCCTGAGACAGACCTTGTCACAGATGGAAGGGTAGCAGAAATTCACTATGAATGTGAGTCTTTAATCAATTGTGTGAGCATTTCTGTCCTCCTCAGGGGAGCTGGACACACTCATCAGCCTGTATTCTTGCCCACTTGTCACTTGAATTCAACGGCATGTGCACAGGGAGGTATAGTGTCTGGCCTCTTCATTACCCTCACTTCACATGACACTACTTTGAGAAGACACAACCAAGATGGAAACTAAGGGACTCTGTCTCTATCCAGGCCTACCCAGTACCCTCCCAATAGCTCAAAAGTTACCTCCTGTGCCCATGTGCTTCCTTATTCACTAGGTGCCATGAGTGGGTCTCCTTCCACTGACACTAAGCTCCCACATGTGTGGGATATCAGGTCCCTCAGCTCTCACTGGGTTTCCTGAGCACCCTCTGAGCATCCAGTGTCCAGGTTCCCTCGGACTTTGGTGTGATTCTTTCTAAATCCTCAGTTCTGGGTCGCAGAATTGAGGTAGAGATAGGGCTGGGAGGGGGCAGGCATGGAGAATGACCGTCTCAGGGGTTGAAGCTCTCCTCCATCCCCCTATGCTCTCCCACAGTGCTCACACACCATCCACATCTCCCTGGGACATCTGCACATTTTCCAGAAGAAGCTCTCAGACCTTTACTCTAAAGCAGGAATAACAAATAAGTGGATGAAATTTCAGCAGCCCCTCTAATTTACAGTACCCACTACGCTGGTGGAGAGGGAAGGCCCTCCTTTCTCAGGGCCGTGGATGTGCTCTGGCACAGATAAGAGGCACCTCAGGCATCTTATTTTCACCCTGCCCACAATAACATTGGTGTGAACAAGAAGAGATCACTAGGGTATCCACTGTGTTCAACCTCCTCCAGCCCATGGGCGGGAACACCCGTATATTCCTCTTTCCCTAAAGCTCAAGAGGAAGGGATGGGGCTGGCCTTGGATAGTTCATAGGGGTGGTCATCACCTAGTCTGCTCAGTATTAAGTACCTTATGGCACCTGTTCCCAAATGCCCTGAGGCATTGAGGGAGAGGTTTGAGCCAATATCTGCAGCATGTGAAAAACTATTTCCCTGGGGTTTCTGGAAGCCAGAACCCCAGGAAGTAGGCAAGCAACAAGAGAACATCTTTCCTTATCAGATGTCTCCAGCCAAGTAACCCTGATATGGAATACACTAGAATCTTGGTGCCTGGTTGCAGGGGTTCCAAGTTCTGTTGGGGTCTGTGGTCAAGGAAGTGACATCATTTCCTGGGATCCCCTACCACAGTCCACTCCTGGTTTTACACCTACACAAACAGGGCTCTGGTCTGTCATCTCCTTATCGCCTTTCTGCATGAAAGGCCACATCTGTACACAGTGACACCAACACACTCCTCTCCCCAGGGCCCCAGGGAAGATCTGGGTCCATCCAGGGCCCCAGCTTGGAAACACACCTGGTTTCAGACACAACTCTATTCTTACCTGTTTTTGACCCTGCATAAACCATTGTGCCTGACAGGGATGGTCTTCTCTGTAAAATATGGATGATTCTAGCATGTCCTTCTACCAGATATCCATAGGCATAGGTTGGATAATATCTATGATGTTAGATTACCAGTGTCACATGTAGAAAATACCTCCAACCAATTTTCCTTCATCTTATCAACTTCTTTGAATCTGCTACTAGTCAGATTCCACCGCACAGTCCCTACTGGTTTGTGTGTTTTTGTGTGTACATGCACACTCTCTCCTATGTGAACACATGTGTTCATCAGTGCTCACATTCTGGAGTCCCAGAAGAACAGGAAATAGCTTGGGTATTAGCTTCCCAAGATCTTAGGCTTTTAATTTTCAATACAAACCCTAAAGAAGTGATTGGATCTTTGTCCCTTGAGGGTCAGAATCCACCCTTACCCATAGAGATTGCCTGTCCTGTGATGTAAGCCATTACCTTCTTTCCAAAGGGTGTGATGTTCATTCAGTGGGTTTCCATGTGCTGGGGTCCTCCTCAGACAAGAACATGGGGAGACGTCTCCTATCTAGGATATCAACAATCACCCTCAGCCTGTTACCATTTCCATGTCTATAGCCACTTCCTTCTAGACCACCTTTTCCTGAGCCACCAGTGAATGGCTAGGTGTATCCAGGTACCCATCTTTGAGGACACTCAAAGAGCTAGGTTCACGCTGGGTAAGTCTTTCTTCCAGTCTGATCCTGGGCAAGGCAGTGACCCTGCAGGGATCATCACCTTCTTCCTCTCAGGGGTACCGTTGGTTCCCCAAATCCTCTGTAAACATCCTTGTGTAACGCCCTCTGCTGAGCGTGATCTGGATTTAGTGATTCACTTTTATTCCACAGAACATGGTAACATGACCCAAAGGCCCTGCTGATATTTAGTTATAAAAGCTCACTGCTCGGTGAGGGGGCACAAGATGGCGGGGAAGTAGGAGGAAGCACCTTTTCTACCTGTACCCTAAAGTGAGCTGATTACCTACCAAAGAACTCCAATCACTCATGAAATCAGCCTGAGATCAGAATTACACATGTCTGGATCTCTACAGGGGCAGAAGACACCAGTGGTCAGGTAAAGCAGAGTGGGAAAGGCGGACTGATATCAGAAGATAAACAAAAGGGGGAGGTAGCCACCAGAGGTGGCCGGTTGGAAAGTAATACCCCTAATACGAGCGAGAGTGCCCTGCGTCTGGGGACCAGCATTAACTTGGAGACTGGTTGAAAGCACTCCAAAAGAGCAAAAGATCACGTGGGGGAAATTGTGGGAATCAGGGTGGCTAGGGACAGGGGCTTCAGTCCCTGATCCCAGGACAGCCTCCCCTAGCGCTGAGCCAGGGAGAATGAGGCAGAGAAATCAGGTCTTGGTCCCTGAGCTGCCAGTGCGCCCGAGATTTCATGGGTTCTGGCCCCTGTGAGGGGATGGGAGCCATGCTGGAGGGCAGAATGCGCGTGCCCTGCTACAGAGCCTGAGATGCGCGTGCCCCTCATCCTCCCTTGAGAGAGGTACAAAGGCCCAGCCAGTGCTCTTTGACACGCGCCATAGTTTCAGATCCTAAGACGCGTGCCCCAAACTCTCCCATGAGAGAGGTGTGCAACGGCCCAGCCTGGTGCTTTTCTTTAGACCTGCGCCCCGTTCTCAGAGCCTGAGACATGCTCACGACCCACAGCCTCCCCTGAAAGAGGTGCGCGCAAGCCGGATGCTCTTAGACCCAGAAAGATCATGCACTCCCAGCCCTGGCCAGCAGGAAAATCTCAATGTGTGATCGCTTCTTGGAACCTCTCTGGCATCTGGAGCTGCCCAAACAGCTGCAGCAGAAGATCCTGCATCCCCAGGGACCACGACGGGGAACCTGATCTGCCAGAGGCCAAGGGGGGGTTTATATGGGCTCTGCAACACCCACAGAAGAACAGACTGAGGCTTCTCTCTGAGAGGGAGGTCAATGTGCAGTTTGCTTTCCTCTAAACCTACAAAAACCAACAAAAGCTGTTAAGGCGAGAGGAAAAAAAAAAAAGGTGAACAAACATAAAAACCTCCAGAGAACAAAAGCCTGAAAAAACCGGTTTTCTCAGAGCCCACCCCCTTGAGGGGGACTGGAGGACTTAATTCAGGGAACATCATTGACTGAAAACCCAAGTGGCAGGCCTCTCCCCAAGAAAACCAACCAGGACAGAAAAAAAAAAAAAAAGATTACAAGAGAACCACCACCACTACTTCATAGGACAACTTTTATTTTTAATTTTTCCCACTATTCGGGCTCATTTTTTTTATATAGATAATTTTTTAACCTATTTACCATCACAGTGAGCTGTCCAGTACATCAAATTCCATAATAACCTTCTAACCTGAACTTTTTGATACATACACCTGTGTTTTTCTTTTACATTTCTATTTTTTGAATTTTTTTTTAAATTTTAGCTTAGTTTAGTATAGTTTATTCCTTTTTTATTTTTATTTTCTAATATTCATATAGAGTTAAACTTCAAAGTAATCCCCTTTCCCCAATCAATGCTACCCCTATAGATAAACCAATTTTTAATCCCCCTTTAGCCTAGGAAAGTTCAGTTCTTTGACAAAGATATCAAGATACATCCAGGAAGAATCAAAACCTTCCTCGCCCACACTGAGAATTTATAACCGCTCTCCCATCTTTTTCTTCCACCAGTGTTTCTGTGTTTTTGTGTTTGTCCTGATAGTATATAAATCTTACACTTGAGGTTCTTTTCAACAAGGTTCTTCCTATATTTGCATATATTTTTTTTTCTCTTGTTATATACTTTTATCAGTCTTTTTGTTTGTCTGTTTTTGTTTGTATACCTCATATATCTTACCTTGGCGCCCATTTGGGCTGAACCTTCTCTTTTATTTACCTTTTCTTTCCTGTTTCTCTCTCTCTCTCTCTCTCTCTCTCTCTCTTTTTCTTTTTCTTTTCTTTTTCTCTCTTTTGGGTGGGGAATCCTGATTGCTCAGAAGTGTTCCAGGGAGCACCCAGACTGCACCACGGTCGATACAACCAGCTACATCTGTTCAGTCATCTCTCACCAAAATGACTAGGAGGAGGAAGGCCCAACAGAAGAAAAATACAGAGGATGGACCTTCTGCAACAGAGCTAACGGCTATCAACATAGACAAAATGTCGGAAAGAGAATTCAGGCTAACAATTATCCAGGTAATAGCTAGGTCGGAGAAAGCCATGGATGACCAAACAGAATTGATTAGGGCTGATCTGAAAAGGACCAGAGAGGATGTTCACAATGTTAGGGCAGAGCTAAAAGCTACCAGGGATGAGGTTCACAATGCTCTCAATGAGTTCCAATCTAATCTAAATTCTCTCAAAGCCAGGGTAACTGAGACAGAAGATAGAATTAGTGATCTGGAGGACAAACAGATAGAGCGAAAGGATCAAGAGGAAGCCTGGAACAAACAGCTTAGAAACCATGAAAACAGAATGAGGGAGAAAATGACACCATGAAACGTTCCAAAGTCAGAATTATTGGAATCCCTGAAGGGGAGGAGAAAGAAAGAAAGAAGTCTAGAAGATATAGTGGAACAAATTCTTCATGAAAATTTTCCCAATCTCGCTAATGGAACCAGCGTTCATGTACTAGAGGCCGAACGGTCTCCACCCAAGATTATAGATTCCAGAAAAACATCAAGGCACCTGATAGTCAAATTGAGGAGTCATAATTGTAGGTTTAATCTCTTGAAAGTCGCTAGGACAAAGAGGCTCCTTATTACAGAGGAAAGCCCATCAGAATAACGTCAAACCTGTCCACAGAGACCTGGCAAGCCAGAAATGGCTGGAAAGATATATTCAGGGCACTAAATGAGAAGAACATGCAGCCAAGAATACTTTATCCAGCAAGATTGACATTCAAAATGGATGGAGAGATAAAGATTTTCCAAGACTGGCAAGGCTTAAAAGACTATGCAACCACCAAGCCAACACTGCAGGAAATATTAAGGTGGGCTCTATAAAAGAGGAAAAATCCTAAGAATAGCATTGAACAGAAATATAGAGACAATCTACAGAAAGAAAGATTTCAAAGGGTAACACGATGTCAATAAAACGATACTATCATTAATCACTCTCAATGTGAATGGCTTAAATGTGCCCATAAAACGGCACAGGGTCACAGATTGGCTAAAACGACAGGACCCATCCATATGTTGTCTACAAGAGACCCATTTTGAACCTAAAGGTACACCCAGACTGAAAGTGAAGGGATGGAGAAGCATCTTTCGTGCCAATGGGCCTCAAAAGAAGGCTGGGGTAGCGATTCTCATATCAGATAAATTAGATTTTAAACTAAAGACTGTAGTCAGAGATACAGAAGGACACTACATCATTCTTAAAAGAACTATCCACCAAGATGATCTAACAATTGTAAATATCTATGCCTGCAATATGGGAGCAGCCAATTACATAAGAAAACTGCTAATCAAGACAAAGATTCATAACGATATGAATACATTAATAGTAGGAGATCTTAACACACCTCTCTCAGAAATAGACAGATCATCGAAGCAGAAAATCTATAAAGAAACAAGAACTTTGAATGACACATTGGACCAGATGGGTCTCATAGATATATACAGAACATTCCACCCTAAAACAACAGAATACTCATTCTTCTCAAGTGCACATGGAACCTTCTTAAGAATAGACCACATACTGGGTCACAAATCAGGACTCAACCCATACCAAAAGACTGAGATTATTCCCTGCATATTCTCAGATCACAATGCTTTGAAACTGGAGCTCAATCACAAGGAAAAGTTCAGAAGGAACTCAAACACCTGGAAGCTAAAGACCACCTTGCTTAAGAATGCTTGGATCAACCAGGAGATCAAAGAAGAACTTAAAAAATTCATGGAAACCAATGAGAATGAAGACTCTTCAGCCCAAAACCTATGGGATACAGCAAAGGTGGTCCTAAGGGGGAAATACATCCAAGGGGGAGCCATCCAAGCCTCCCTCAAAAAAATTGAAAACAGAACACAGCAGCTGTCTCTACACCTTAAGGAGCTGGAGAATCAACAACAAATCAAACCAACTCCACACATAAGAAGGGAAATAATCAAGATCAGAGCTGAGATCAATGAGGTAGAAACCAGAGATACAGTGGAACGTATCAATGCAACTAGAAGCTGGTTTTTTGAAAGAAACAATAAGATCGATAAACCATTGACCGACTAATCTAAAAGAAAAGAGAGAAAGCCAAAATTCATAAAATTATGAATGAAAAGGGAGAGATCACAACTAACACCAAGGAAGTAGAAACAATCGTCAGAAGTTATTATCAACAGTTATATGCCAATAAGCTAAGCAACCTAGATGAAATGGATGAATTCCTGGAAAACTATAAACTCCCAAAATTGAA
>NW_019154216.1:149497-159322 GCF_002288905.1 Enhydra lutris kenyoni | reverse complement strand
CTTATACACTAACAATGAAAATACAGAAAGGGAAATTAGAGAATTGATTCCATTTACTATAGCACGAAGAACCATAAGAAGCCTGGGAATAAACCTAACCAAAGAGGTAAAGGATCTGTACACGAGGAACTACAGAACACTCATGAAAGAAATTGAAGAAGACACAACAAGATTGAAGACTATTCCATGCTCTTGGATCGGAAGAATAAACATTGTTAAAATGTCTATACAGCCTAGAGCAATCTATACTTTTAGTGCCTTTCCAATCAAAATTCCACCGGTATTCTTCAAAGAGCTGGAGAAAATAATCCAAAAATTTGTATGGAACCAGAAGAGATCCCGAATCGCTAAGGAAATGTTGAAAAACAAAAATAAAACTGGGGGCATCACATTACCTGATTTCAAAATTTACTACAAAGCTGTGATCACCACGACAGCATGGTACTGGCATAAAAACAGACACATAGACCAGTGGAACAGAGTAGAGAGCCCAGATATGGACCCTCAACTCTATGGTCAGTTAATCTTCTACAAAACAGGAAAAAATATACAGTGGGAAAAAAGACAGTCTCTTCAATAAATGGTGCTGGGATAACTGGGCAGCTATATGTAGAAGAATAAAACTGGACCAATCTCTTACACCGTACACAAAGATAAACTCAAAATGGATAAAAAACCTCAACATGAGACTGGAATCCATCAGAATCCTAGAGGAGAACATAGGCAGTAACATCTTCGATATCAGCCACAGCAACTTCTTTCAAGATATGTCTTCAAAGGCAAAGGAAACAAAAGCCAAAATAAACTTTTGGGACTTCATCAAAATCAAAAGCTTCTGCACTTCAAAGGAAACAGTCAAGAAAACAAAGAGGTAACCCACGGAATGGGAGAAGATATTTGTAAACAGTACAGACAAAAGGTTGATATCCAGGATCTATAAAGAACTCCTCAAACTCAACACACACAAAACACATAACCATATCAAAAAATGGGCAGAAGTTATGAACAGATACTTCTCCAACGAAGACATACAAATGGCTATCAGACACGTGAAAAAATGTTCATCATCACTAGTCATCAGGGATATTCAAATTAAAACCACATTGAGATATCACCTTACACCAGTTAGAATGTCCAAAGTTAGCAAGACAGGAAACAACATGTGTTGGAGGGGATGTGGAGAAAGGGGAACCCTCTTACACTGTTGGTGGGAATGCAAGTTGGTGCAGCCTCTTTGGAGAAAAGTGTGGAGATTCCTCAAGAAATTAAAAATACAGCTTCCCTATGACCCTGCAATCGCACTACTGGGTATTTACCCCAAAGATACAGATGTAGTGAAAAGAAGGGCCATCTGTACCCCAATGTTTATAGCAGCAATGGCCATGGTTGCCAAACTCTGGAAAGAACCAAGATGCCCTTCAACGGATGAATGGATAAGGAAGATGTGGTCCATATACACTATGGACCATCAGAAATGATGAATACCCAACTTTTGTAGCAACATGGACGGGACTGGAAGATATTTCGCTGAGTGAAATAAGTCAAGCAGAGTGAGTCAATTATCATATGGTTTCACTTATTTGTGGAACATAACAAATAGCATGGAGGACATGGGGAGTCAGGAGAAGGGAGCTGGGGGAAATTGGAAGGGGAGGTGAACAATGAGAGACTATGGACTCTGAAAAGCAATCTGAAAGGTTTGAAGAGTTGGAGGGTGAGAGGTTGGGGGAACCAGGTGGTGGGTACTAGAGAGGGCACAGATTGCATGGAGCACGGGGTGTGGTACAAAAATCAATGAATACTGTTAAGTTGAAAATAAATTTAAAAAATGATAAAAAAAAAAATAAATTTAAAAAAGCTCACTGCTCAGCCCAGCCCCAAGTTGACTCTGACACATGTTCTCTATCACATCCTCATACTGGAGTAAAGGCCTTAGGTTGAACCATGACACAGACACATGCACATGGCCTAGCACTGTTGGTCAACAACAGAGGAACTCGGGTCTTTCAGATGGGCCATATCTAGCCAATGCCCATAAGTGAGCTCAGGTTCTCAGTGAGGCAGGTCCTCCCTTGGTGTTGAACAACAGCCCCAACCTAAAGAGAGACTCTGGAAGGAGCCCCCAGGTGAGCACTGCTGGATTCTTGATCCCCTGAGACCGGGAGACAATGTTTGTGGGTTCAACCACTGAGTATGGAGAAATGTGGTCACACAGCACTGGGAGAAGGGCACTGATACTGTCTATCAGGGCCCTGGTCCTCCTACCCTCCCTCTCAGCTCTCTTCATCAGCTTTCTCTGGCCACCCTGGCCTCCTTTCTAACCTCCACTCTGGGAATATCAAAGTCCGCCTCCGATCCTCTGCTCCATGGTGCCCTCTGACAGGCTGAATACACTCAGATTTGTGCAGGGCTGTCTCCTTCTTTTCCTGCCACAGGAATTATCAATGTCTTCTCGGAATATCGATGTCATACCCCTCACCTGGTGGAGCTCAGGACTTAGTTGTAGTCCCGTGATCTTTTCCTTTGGAGCAATTGCTCTTTTCATTCACAGTTTTGTTTCTTGTTTGTCCATCTTCTCTTATAGACGCTGAACTCTTAGAGGGAGAACCTGGTTGGCTGATAAGCACTGGTACCATCTGAGTGTGCAGTGCCCAGTGGCAAAATGAACACAAAACAGGATCCATCCCATCACTGACCAGCTCCATTGTTTGAGCCTCATTGATTTTGCTCATGTGTAAGTCCTTTTGTTTTCTTTTCTTTTGTTTTTGAAGCTAACTATACCTGACGTGGGGCTCAAACTCATAACCCTGAGATCAAGTATCCTACTGTCTGAGAAAGACAGGTGCCACTTTGGTCATTTTTAAAGGATTTAGGCTGGTAACTATTGAAGTTTCATGATTTCAACATGTTGTAGGTATATTACGTTATGTTAAATTACCAAGTAACTCCCCAAATTTTGGTAGCAAGTCACTGCAGATTTCCTCCCCTGACAGTGCTGAGTGGCTCTTAAAATTAGGAGACTGAAATCCTTTATGTGGTCTTTTAGGAAGGCATATTCCCTCTACCATCACCTTTCTCACTCCCTGGGTTGTCATGCACCTCTGATGCCATCAGCACAAGAGGAAAGATGACAAAGAAATACACAAAGGAGGGTGTTTCCAGCCAGGTCTTGAAGGCCTAAATGTACACTTTTATGCTCAATCGTTTATTTATTTTTAGGTATTTATTTCTTTATTAGAGAGAAAAGAGCACAGGAAGGAGGGGAGTGGCAGAGGGAGGAGAACCAGAGAGACGCTGAGGTGAGGAGGACAGGGTTTGGCTGATATAGACCTGTGGAGGGAACAGCTTAGGCCACACAGAGCAAGTCTCCATCAACTGGTAAACCATGAGTAATCAGTACTCTCTCAGATCCCTGTGATCATGACCGGCCATCAGGGGAAACCTTCCAGGGATTGCTTCATGAACTCAGAGAACATTGAATGGTAGGAAAATTTTCCTTATTTAGGAGGGGCATGAAACGTCAATCATGGTAATGATACTTTCTCTTCTTGGACCAACAGCACCAGCCACAAAAGATCATGAACCACTTCAAGAGCTCCACTAGCTCCCACTGTGGTGCCTGTGGCAGCTTCATAGCAAAAGTGGTGTGGGTGGGAATAAGTTGTGCAGGTGATATGGCTGTGGATACAGCAGAGGGGAGGTGCCTACTGCAAAGTTTTTATAGACAACAAAGTGCATGATTGAAACACTTAGGAGTCTACTACTGTGGGGGAAATTCCTGGCTTAAAAGTGTTCAAGTTTTGAAGCAGGTTGGAATCCCGAGTGTGACAGTATGATCTCAAGATCCTGAGGGGTCAGAAGAAGAGGTGGGGCCAGAATGCTTCAGAGTTCCCAGACACCAGTTAGGGGAAAATGGCTGAAAACCATGAAGATAGCTCCTGGCTTTCTGCTCTGTGTAGCCCTATACCCTGAATAACAGCATGGTTGGGCATTCACATTTCTGAGAGGGGTCCAGTAAAAAACAGAAGCATGGCAAGACCTACAACACCCTGCAGGTATCGTGTGGGTCTGTGTCACATGAATCTATAGAAATTGGCGTTGGTGATGTCTGGGTGGCTCAGTTGTTTAAGAAACTGCCTTCAGCTCAGGTCATGATCCCAGAGACCCGGAGTGAGTCCCATATCGGGCTCCCAGCTCCATGGGGAGTGTGCTTCTCCCTCTGACCTTCTCAAAAATAAATAAATAAATAAATAAATAAATAAATAAATAAATAAATAAATAAATAAATAATAAAGTAAATAAATAAAATACATAAAATAATAAAATTTGAATAGATGATAGATAGATAGATAGATAGATATATAGATAGATAGATAGATAGATAGATAGATAGATAGATAGATAGATAAATAGATTGATTGGATTTGGAACTGAGATAAACTCAGTGCCTGAGATAAAAATGCCTTTTCACTGGCAGCGTGAACACAGAGTTCTTGCAGAAACTGAGGAGTTAAGACTGGTGGATTGTTTTTTTCTGTGAGGGTTCACTGAAGAGCTTGGGTGAAAATTTTCAGTTCCTGGATAGAGAGCAGGGTGCAGCGATATCCATCTCACCCATTGGTGCTGCAAGCCTTCAGGGAGTAAAACAACACCACATACTGGAATCCAGAGTTGCTTACACAAAGGCCTGTCTCTGCTGCTTAGGAGAGCTGCTTTTGCACTAGCTGACTTACCCTTGAGGATCAAGGCAAGAGATCCCTCCTCTTGAACACAATCACGAATGACTCCCTAATCTTGGCTTTTTAATTTTTTTCAGGTTTTTCATATTCTTCCTCTTGTTTAAAATGATTTTTATTAGAGAGAGTTTGTGGGGTGGGGACTTTGGGCAGAGGCAGAGAATCTTGAAGCAGACTGCCTGCTGAGCACAGAGTCCAACTCTGGGCAGGATCCCAGGTTGATTTCAGATCAATCTGAGCTGGAACTCAACAACCGTGCCACCCAGGCTCCCCTCCAAGAGTAGCTTTAATTGAGAAGAAATTAAAATAGGATCAATCCTAAATATGTACGAATAAAAAGGAAGAGTAGAAGAAGGAAGGGAAAGAAGAAAGGAAAAAGCAGAGAAAGAATAGTCAAGGAGTGATATGAATTTTACTAAAGAGTGGCATGAGGCAAAACTAGCAAGAAAGACAGAACTTTATTAGTAGTATCTTTGTGGTATGACCAAATGTGTTTTGTATTTATTCTACATGCTTGACAAAATATCTTTCTATTTTTTAAACTATGCATGAATTATTTCATTTTTATCTTTAATATTGAAAGAAAAGACATTATATAATTTACTTTCTCAAATGTCTTAGGACTTCTGGCAGGGATTCTCCTCAACCACACTGTATCGCCAAAGGTCTTGGAGGTGATCCTTGACTGTGTTCTCGAACACGAAACAATAATAGTAGAAATTCCTGCATCGTATTTGTTTCTTTTTTTGTCCTTACTGCAATGATAAGTGCTAATTAATTTAGTTATGTACATATTAAGTGTCTTTTTCTCTATCACTTATCAACTCCAAAAGGGCAGTCACCTTTTCTGTTTTATTCAGCAATATAGAATCAATTGCTAGCACAATGACACATGAGGTAGGAACTCAATAAATACCTTGGAATGAATAAATATGTAAAAAAAGAAAGAGAAATTCTTTCACAGTTTAGAAGTATAATTGAAAATCTATAAATAACGAAATAAAGATTGATTCATCAGAGCAAATGGTTGCATATTTGTTGTCACAAAATGGGCCATTAGTGTCTAGATTTTTTTCTTTTTACTACTCTTTCAATACTATTTTTCACAAAGATTTGTTATTCCTCAAAGTGAAAAATATATTGTCTGAGAAAAGAATAAATAATTGTTTTAGACATAGTGTAAACACCAGAACCAACACTAAGTGGAGGCAATTGATGCATCCAGAGCACAGACTGTCAGGAGACATGCACACCAAGGTTTGCACAAGACTCATCCAGGTCTTCATGACGCTGCAAGAGATTGGCCCCTTAAATTTTGTATCCTAGGGGCCTCACTTATCTCATTCTGGTATCTATGTTAATTTATCTATTATTTATTCTTTCTATAAATTTATCCTTGAAAGAGAAATGAGTACATTTCCAGGCTATCTCAGCTTGCCAACAATAGGTTCATGAATGTCCTTCTTTTCATATACACATTTCTTTCCATCTCATGACTGCCTGCCAAACCCACATAACAAAACTCCCAGATTGGTGACAACTATCTATTTCCTTTCCTCCAATCCCATACTGCTTATTGTGGCCAAGCTTACTGGCTGCACTAAACATTTTTGTTATCCAGCCTTAGCTGGTGTGTAATGAGACTTGTTACTCTTTTCTTCATCACTTTGTGCAGGCCAGAGATTACAAATGAAATGTTGGGTCTCAGTGCATAGACACCTTTTTTCCTTCAACATACTTAATGTTAACTACTTCCCAACATTAAAAATTATCAATTTTATAGGAAAATCCAGATGTACAAAATCTCAAAATTAAAAAATATATATTTTAGAAGATTTTCCTTTATTTATTTTAGAGAAAGAGGGAGAGGATGTGCATGTGCATGAGTTAGAAGAAGGGAAGAGGCAGAGGGAGAGGAAGAGAAATCTAAACAGATCCATGCTGAGCAGGCAGCCCCACATAAGTCTTGATCTCACAACCCTCAGCCAAAACCAAGAGTTGGATGCTTAATCAACTGAGTCACTCAGGTGCCCCATAAAACACATTTTTTTAAAGAAAATCTGACAAGGGTCTTTTAATATATGGCTCCAGTCAGCTGGAGCTTTCTTAACATTCAGCTGAAATAAATGCCTTTCTTAGAAGCTGTCAATGGACTTACCACAGATAAAATGTTTCTTCTCAGTTTTCAGTTAATTTCAGACATCTGAATTTTCCAATGATACCTAGCCCTCATATATGAAAACTCTATTGACAGTGGGATGGCGAGAACCCCTCTTTCTAGCAAATGTAAGTTACTGCTCAACTCACTCCAGAAAACACAAGATCCCAAACCTTTCCACATTATTTTATAGACACAAACTTGTTAGGCTAAGAAATGTCCCTTTGACATTCCAATCACCCGTAGCACTGGTATTGTTCTTTTTTTTTTTTTTTCTCAGCTAATTTTTTTAAATTTTTAAATTTATTTTCAGTGTAAAAGTATTCATTGTTTTTGCACCACACCCAGTGCTCCATGCAATCCATGTCCTCTCCAATACCCACCACCTGGTTCCCCCAACCTCCCACCCCCCGCCCCTTCAAAACCCTCAGATTGTTTTTCAGAGTCCATAGTCTCTCATCATTCACCTCCCCTTCCAATTTCTCTCAACTCCCTTCTCCTCTCTAACTCCCCTTGTCCTCCATGCTATTTGTTATGCTCCACAAATCATTGTTCTTTTTATTTTATTTTTAATTTTTTTAGAAAAATACTGTAGTATCATTAGCATACTATGTTATATTAGGCTCAGGTGTACAATAGAGTGATGTGATAATTCTGTACATTACTTGATGCTTACCATGATAAACATAGTCGCCATCTGTCACCACACTACATTGTTAGAGTACTATTGAACATATACCCTATTGCTGTACTTTACATTTCTGTAACTTATTTATTTTGTAACTGAAAAATTTTTACCTCTTTATCCCTTTTATCTGTTTTTCCCATTCACCTACCCATTTTCCCTTTGGCAATCACCAGTTTGTTCTCTGTATTTAAGAGTTTGGTTTTTGTTTGTTTTCAGATTCCACATATAACTGTAATCATATGGTACTATTGTTTTTATAGTACTGTCACTCCTCTTAAACTTCACATGTCTTGTCTTTTAAAATCTGTACCACAGGGGGAAGGAGAAAGTACCAAACTTGTATCACATGTAATATGTATATATGTATATATACACATATGTATACGTATATATACATATATATGTGCATGCGTGTGTGTGTGTGTGTGTGTGTATATATATATATACACACACATCTATACACACACACACACACACACACACAGTATACAGGATAGAGAGGTAGATTCTGTGAATAAGAAAGTGTGAAATTTGAGGGGCGCCTGGGTGGCTCAGTGGGTTAAAGCCTCTGCCTTCAGCTCAGGTCATGATCCCAGGGTCCTGGGATCAAGCCCCGTGTTGGGCTCTCTGCTCAGCAGTGAGCCTGCTTCCCCCTCTCTCTCTGCCTGCCTCTCTGCCTACTTGTGATCTCTGTCTGTCAAATAAATAAAAAATCTTAAAAAAAAAAAAAAAAAAGAAAGTTGAGAGCTTTGGAGTTAAAAACTGAAATTCCAGAAGTGGATCCCTGGTTCAAATTTCAACATTACACATTCCTATCTTTCTGGTCAAGAGTCACAACCCTAATGTCTTTACCAAAGTATTCTTCCAGCCAACAATTCTTTTTCTCTCCAGATCATGCTTTTCTTGTGTTTTTCAGTGTGGATGGGCTGACAGTTTTCTGAGTATTCAAAGTCTGAATCCTTTTTGCTTAACAACTGTTTAACAATTCATTGTTAAAATCATCTCTAAGCTCTTGCCCTCTACTATGAACTGTAACAAAAAATCCAGATTGCACCCTTGACATTTTCTTTTTTTTTTTATAGAAATATCCTCAGGTAGTCATTCAAGCTCATCACAAATATATTCTGTTTTCCAGAAAACACTGAGCACAATTCAGCCAAGTGCTTTACCTCTTTACAACAAAGATCGCCTTTCCTCCAGTTTCTAATGACATTCTTCATTCCCATTGGAGACCACATGAGCATCGCCTTTAAAGTTTCATACTTCTATTGACAGTCTCTTCCAGTCAATGTCGGCTTTTCTAACATGTGCCTTGTAACTCTAACAGCCTTTCCCCATCCCACTTCCACAAAGTCACTTCCATATTTGCAGGTATTTGTTACAGCAGCTCCCTACTTTTCAATAGCAAAATCTCCATTTGGTTGCTAGGATTGTGTTAACAGAATGCCAGCCACCAGACTGGGTGGCTTAAACCAAAGAAATTTATTTTTTCAGAATTCCGGAAGATGGAAGACCAAAATTAAGGTATCAGAAGGTTTGGTTTCTCCTGAAGCCTCTCTTCCTGGTTTGGAGACCGGACCTTCTTGCTGTGTCCTCACATGTTCTTTCCCCAGGCAGGTCCATCCTTGGTATCTCTTCCCATTCTTATAAGAGCACCTGACTTATCGATTAAGATTATATTAAGATTTAATTTAATTTAAGCTACTTAATTATGATTTAATTTAACCAAATTGCTTCTTTAAATGATTTATTTTTTAAGATTTTTTTATATATATTTGACAAAGAAAGATCACATTTAGAAAGAGAAACAGGAAGAGAGAGAGGAGAAGCAGGCTACTTGCTGAGCAGAGAGCCAGATGCCGGACTCAATCCCAGGACCCCAAGAAAAAAGAGTGTGTGTGTGTGTGTGCAGATATAGATATGGATACAGATATAGATTTATATAGAGAGATAGATAGATACATTGATATATAGATAAAGATATATATATATGTGTGTATATATGTATATGTGTATATATACATATATATATATCACATACTCTTTATCCATTCATCTGTTGATGGACATAATTTGGCTTCCATAATTTGGCTATTGTTGACTTTACTGCTATAAGCATTCGGGTGCACATGCCCCTCCAGATCACTACATTTATATCAGGATAAATATCCAGTAGTGGGATTGCTGGGTCCTAGAGTAGCTCTATTTTCAACTTATTGAGGAAACTCCATACTGTTTTCCAG
>NW_019154216.1:57255-146497 GCF_002288905.1 Enhydra lutris kenyoni | reverse complement strand
TTTTGAGTTATTGAGTTGTATGAGTTCTTTAATATTTTGGATATGAAACCTTTATCAGTTAGGTAGTTTGCTAGGTTCCTCTTCAGTATGTTGTATTTTCGATGTATTGATGATTGGACATTTCCTTTGCTGTGCAGAAGGCTTTTAGTTTGATGTAGTCCCAACTGTTTATTTTTTATTATACCTTTTGCTTCTGATATCAAATTCAAAATATCAGAGTCAAGAATGATCTCGGTTGCCTTGGTGGCTCAGGTGGTTAAGAAAACTCCTCTAGCTCATGTCATGATACTGGAGTCCCGGGATCAAGTTCCCTATTGGGGTCCCTGCTCAGTGGGGAGTCTGCTTCTTGCTCTTACTCTCTACCCTCTCATCCTCTTTTTCATTTGCATTCTCTCTCTCAAATAAATAAATAAATTCTTAAAAAAAGAATGATTTCAAGAAACATTCTTCCAAAAAAATTGGGTTAAGGGGGTTAAATGAATGGATCTATTCTGACACCTCTGTTCTCCATAGTTTTAAAAGGTTGTTGACTGGCTCAGTCAGCAAAATATCTATCTCTTGATCTCAGAATCTTGAATTAAAATTTCAGTCATGGAGATTATTTAAAAAAAAAAGGTTGTTGTGTTAATAGCATTCTGCCCAGTTTTCAACTAGGTATTTTATGGGTGTAGCTGTTTTGTTGAGTCTTTGTCGCATGTTGACTCTGTTGTTGTGGATGGGGTTGGATAGACATTCAGTTGCATTGCTTTACTTGAGGTTGCCCAGAGCCTTGTTTCCAAAGCCACTTATTGTGAAGACTGTTGCTTCCCTATTTTATAGTCTAGGAGCTTCTCTTGGAAATTAATTGACATATATGTCATTTTCTTCCTGGTCTTTGTACTGTGTTCCATTAATCTGTGTGTCTGTCTGTATATCAATAGTATACCACTTTGATTTTTACAGCTTTGTAATACACATTGAATTCAGAAAGCATGACACCTCCAGTTTTCTTATTTCTCCAGATGGCTTTGGCTATTCGAGGCCTTCCACGGTATTATTCACTTTGTATGATTGCTGTTCTTATTTCTGGAAATGCTATTAAATGTTGATGGGGTTTGAACTGAATGTTTAGATTGCCTTTTGCAGTATGTAATTTTGGATTACATATATTCTTGGGATCCTTTAATATGGGATGTCTAAATACTTCATTCTGTCTGCTTCAAATTCTTTAATGATTTATGGCTTTCAATATACAGTTCTTTCCCTTATTGATGAAAATACTTTGTAAGTATTTTATTCTTTTTAAGTGATTATCAATTAAAAATTACTTTCTTACTTTCTCTCAGTGATAACTTGTTATTCATGTATAGACATAAAACTCATTTTCATATATTGAATCTTTGTCTTAAAGCTTGATTTAATCCATCTGTTAGTTCTACGAGGATTTTTGTAGAATCATTTTGGGTTCCATATATCATATCATGTTCTCCTAATAAGTAAAAAATTAACTGGGAATATAGGTTGATGTCATCTAACATGGAAAAAAGAATACAGGTATGCTGAGATATTGTTTACAAATTGTCTAAAAAGTTTTGTGTTTAATGTAAGCAAAGGAATCCATAAATGTGGCCTGTTTCTATGGCTTAGACCAGTTATTCCCACACACTTTCCCACGCTACAAGCTGTGCCTCTTGGGATGCATCCACCATTCTCCCTACTTCCTGTCCCTTGACCCAGGGCCTGACTCAGCTGCTCAGAAAATACTTCTCGGGATGCCTGGGTGGCACAGTTGGTTAAGCCACTGCCTTCGGCTCAGGTCATAACCCAGGGTCCTGGGATCGAGTCCCACATTGGGCTCCTTGCTCGGCAGGGAGCCTGCTTCTCTCACTGCCTCTGCCTGCCTCTCTGCATGCTTGTGTGTCTTCTTCATAGTGGGATGCAGTCTGAAGGCTCAAGTGGCTTGGATGACCCTGGAACTAGGAAACTGCCACCTTCCAGGGGCAGAAGGGACATGAAGAAGGTTGCCAGCCACCCAGACAGTGAAAAGGGATGGTAGTAAATCACACTTGGATCATTACTGTTTTCCTATTAGAAAGATGGCAGAAAAGAGATGGACAACAATTCTCAAGGAAGATTCATAGCGATGGAAGCTTTGCTAAGAGAGCCACTATGAAACTAGAGTGTGAAGGACAATCAGGAAGGGAACCCTAGGCACATCTGTTTCAAGTGTTTGAGCACCGTGAACTTTTGACTTCCGGCCCATGGACCTGTTCAGTGGCAGGACCACCACCACCTGGTACACATCCATCTTCTCTGGACTGAAAGAGAGACAACGTAACACCTGTTAACTGCCACACTCATCGTCATCCTTGCAAAACATGTGCCTGTGCTTTTCCCTCATAAACCTGTACTCACTGCTCAAAATTGGTAGCACACCTGATTTCTCTCCACTCTGTGTCTCCCAGATGACCGTCCCTAATTCCCCAAACAGAAGTGTCCAATTTTTTTTCTTTTCTTTCCCAGTACCCACTTCTTGACTGACACAAAGATGTACCAATGCAAAGGGCCATTGTAGGCTATCGTCAGATTATGGTAAACATCAGAGGAAACGTTCAAATGCAAAAGTCCACCTCACTGTTGTGGCCAGTGTGACAAATCGACCAGGAAACATGAGGATAAGAGGATGGTGAAAAGAAATTAAGAGACAAAGAGATGGGGGCAGGAGGAGCACTGAGGATGATGTCCAACAGTACCGATTTTATTCCACATCTTATAATCATTTATAAGGCCGACCACAATAGGAGGAGTAATACATCAGTATCTAGTCAGAGGACCGAAAGTTTCTATAACAAGTTTACATTAACTACAAGCAAACCTCGTGATGCCAGGTAGTCACGGTTAAAGCCATTAGCAAGACAATCAACCAGGGAGTGGGTTATGGGAGGTACAGGAACGACAAGGACCAACTAAGAACTCGTGATCCTGACCACATTGTTCCCTTCTGAAGAGAGAGCATCTGGGAAGTCAAGTAGGCGAGCGCATGACACATAGCACAGACCCTTTCTCAGTGTTACTCAACTTTCCTGTCCTTAATGCCTTGTCAAGGTGTCCAGACTTTAAAGGAGACACAAATCAGGGCCTGGTTTGATCCATGACACCAACCATGTCATAGCCTCCAACACCTCACCTTAAATTCAGATTCCTGAAATCAATGGGTTTCCAATTCAGTCTTTTTTTGAAAATTTCTTTCCAAAGAACCAGCCCCGGCTGTCGGAAATAAAATGTCTATTTTGGGGGTGCTTGGGCGGCTTAGTGGCTTAAAGCCTCTGCATTCAGGTCAGGTCATGATCCCAGGGTCTTGGGATCGAGCCCCACGTTGGGCTCTCTGCTCTGCAAGGACCCTGCTTCCTCCTCTCTCTCTGCCTGCCTCTGCCTACTTGTGATTTCTGTCTATCAAATAAACAAGTTAAATCTTTTTTAAAAAGTCTATTTTGACAGAATGTCAGAAATCCATCCAATTTCCTCCATCGTAGTCTCTAAGGTATTCTAAATAGCTATACTTGTCTTCACACCACCACCACCAAGGAAACCCTCGCCAAATCATAAACTCCAATTAATTGTTATCTGACATTTGCCAAAATGACAGAGTTTACTTGATATTATTCAAAACTTAATTTCTTTAAAAGTACCCCTGTTCATAACATCATTAAGAAAGTTTTCCAAAACTGTGCCAGAAAAATGTTCTATCTAGATATTAATTGGATAAAAGGGTATAATTTTGTTACCTGAAGCAGCATGACAATTGTATTGTCGTGTGTAAATATATGCTGTTACTAGTTTTGATTTGTTCCCCCTCCTGTCATATTATGTTGCAGAACTCATAAAATATCTTCATTTATGTGTTATTTTTATTAACTTGTTTATTTTGTAACAATTTTATCACTTATTTGGCAGAGAGACAGAGCTCCCAAGCAGACAGAGTGACAGGCTGGAGCAGAGGGAGAAGCAGGCGCTCCTCCCCTGAGCAGGGAGCTCGACACGGGCTGGATCCCAGGGCCTGGACCTGAGTCGAAGGCAACTGCTTAAGCGACTGAGAAACCTAGGTGCCACAGGTAGAAATTGTTTTAAAGAAATCACGTTATATTTGCTGCCTGTAAATGCCTATATCCCCTGGGTTGTTGCCAAGGAGTTCTGAATTGTCACTTTCCAAGAGACCACACGGCAGTGGCCAGGCCCACAGGGACTTACAATGGATGTGGCCCCCTGCATGCCAAGCTCCAGGGTGTACAAGGATAAGGGGTGAAACCAGGAGAGAGGTTTTGGGTCCAAACACTCCAGAGTGCACAGACTAACCTTGGCTGCCAAGAGGGTCCTACACAGCTGTCATCTGACTCATCCTCTCTATCCATGAAGGGACACACTTATGCATGCCATGTATGCAGGCCCTGGAGGTGCCATCCAGTGGTGGAGACGACCCGCTGTCCACAAAGGGAAACCCTCCCTGCAGACCGGAAATGGAGGATGGGTGGCAGGCAAGAGGGAGGTCAGTGCACTAACGGCCTTTGAAATTGGACACGCAGGGAGAATGCAGTGTTTTCAAAGAGTATCTCTCTGTCTCCTGCAGAAAGGGCACCTTGCGATCCAAATTAATGCAACTCACTGAAAAATGACAGACACATGTTTGTATCCTTAACTCATGGCTCAGGCAGCCCGCCCCACAGACCATATTGGTAACTGTCACCCTTGGCTCCAAGGGGTTCCTGGAAGGAACACAGGGCATTCCTGGGAGGGGAGCCCCACATTAAGCACTTCTTTTTTTTTTTAACATATTTTCCATATTGGACACAGCAGGCATGACTTGGGTGCGGGGCAGAGGGAGAAGCACTCCCCCTGAGCAGTGAGCCTGAAGCTAGGTTTGATCCCGGACTCCAAGAGCAGGACCTGAGCTGATGGCCAATACTTAACCCACTGAGCCAACCAAGAACTCCTAGAGAGACTTTGTGAAACAATCTCGTATAAATAGGAGTTTTCCAGAGTAGCAGATAGTAAAATGAACATTTAAGTCTCCTATGTGCCCTCAGGGGTATCATTTTTTTTTTAATGTCAAAAAATGTAGTTAGTTAACTTACAGTGCAGTATTGCATTCTGCAGTAGAATTCAGGTACTCATCACTTCTCTCCACCACTCAGAGCTGTTCACAACAAGGGCCTTCTTCAATGATCATCATCCATCGACCCCTCTCTAACCCACTTCCCTCCATGACCCCACAGTGTGCAGGGATGCCTTCACCCTGAGACTTCTGTCATGAACCACCACCATGGTGACCTGATGACACACACCAATCCTTCCGTTTCAACTGTCACTCTGTTAGTTGAGCCCCCTGCAGTTTGGTGAACAGGTGTAAAGGTCCCCATGATGGGAAATCTCAACTGCTGTTCTACAGGTATGTGCCTATCGATTTTCTCATTTCTCTTCTCTCAAGCTGGCGGCCTCCCTTTTACAGAGACCAGCTTCTTCTCTTTGCTTTTTCCTTTCCACCCTCTGATTTCTCCTCCTGGTTCGATGCTTGTGTTTGTTATTTTTCCTGGGTTGTTTCAGTGGGATTTCTTGGGGAAGCTGCCTTCCTTAAATCGCATCTACATTCAGAAAACCATACTCTTTCTGAATGCCAATTTCGGACACAGTCATACAGGGAACACACGCAGATCACACACCATACTGTTGTGCTGGATCAGGAGAATCTTGGTACGACCCAGGCAACACATTTGAGGGGAAAGAATTGCCGGTAACCTCTTCCCAATGGAAATGACAAAATCGGAGAGGAACGGTCAGTGGTCGAAATGCAGCTGTTTTTAGGAGAGACACTGGAAAATATCAGGGTGTTTTCATGGGTCGAAGTAGAGGGTTTTACAGGCCGTCTGCTTGATGCCTGGGAGTGGACGGGAAGGGCTGTGTCACCAGGTGGGTGGAAAGAACACATGGCAGCTGCACAGTGGACTGTCTGCCTGTCTCAAAGATACTGCTGGGATGGGTTCTTAAGGCCCGGCCTAGGGAGGGAGACAGGAGACTGTCCCCTAAAGCTACAGTCTCCAGAGGGTATCAAGAGACCTGAGAGTAGACAGGGGATGTTGGGGAAGAATGAGAGAGTAGGGGGGGGACTCACTCCAGCCAGGGTAGACTCACTTCCATCCAAGCTCCTCAGAACAGTCCTCACATTGAGTAGGCCATTCAGCATCATACATCTCCTTCTTGAAACCAACCATCCCCAGCCCACATGGCCACCTCCCTGTTCGTTTGTACCATGAACTGCTCCTCCAGATTGGCCAGCTCAAGGCAAGCAAGTTCTCAGCAGGGTCAATGTGTGACCGTTGGGAGTGGAAGGCAAGCGAATTCTCGGTGGGGTCCTATGTGACCATTGGGAGTTTGAATTAACTTGGGAGCCAAAGAGAACCCCAGTAGCCGTGGGGTTCAACTCGCCTTCAGGATGTCTGTGGGTGACTGTGCTGACCTTGCAGAGAGGTGAGCAAACGTGGCCAATGCTACACGTTTCTGGTCCTTCACTAGGGCTCCATTTGGAAGAAACCACCTCATATTATATGTCAGGGCCACAAACGCAGAGGTGACTGAGGACTGAGACTGGTCTCGTGGCACTCGCTCTCCCCTACAGAAACACTGGCACAGGAGGATTTGAGGTTGTGAGGGCAGCTCTTGGATCAGGGGTTCAGGACGTTTTCTCAGGGGCCCTGTGTGGGTGTCAGGGGCTCAGGGATCTCCATCCACAGGGAAACGATGACATTCCTGTCCTAGATCCATCCCTCATCAGGGTGGCAACTCGGGACAGTCTCTTCACCACCCTACATTTCAGAGCCCTCCACTGTCCAATGGGCTTCCACCCCGTTGCCACTCCCATCGGTGCTGCTGTGGGGAGGACAGGAGAAAGGGGCACAGATTCTCTGTTCGCTGTCAAGCATCATTCTCATGGGAAGGATAACGAGGAGGCTTCCATCCTCCGGTTCAGTAGAGCCATCCCAAGTCCCATGTCTGGATTCACCCACAGCCAGCTGTCTAGCTGAGTCCATAGGCAGTCCGTTCCTCAACACCTGCCGAGTGACTGGGAAGCATCCCGTCCTTCCCTAGGTCCCAGGCGCTCCTTGGACTCAATCACTCGGGACACCATGACGGCATCCTAATGTCTAGGCTGGAGGGCAGGGAAACAGGGCACAGAGGGTTCTTGGGAACACTCTCGGGTAGGTGTGGCTGCTCAATGGAATGTGAATCCAGGCCATCAGGTGTGCACACAGCACTCTGTTGTGTTTCTGTCATGTCTCTGCTCAATACAAGCCATTGCCCACAGAACCTTTGGGTGTGGGAGGGGGCAGAATTCAGAGCATAGCACACGGGGACCTCTTCCTAAGTCCCATCTGGAGGGAAGAATGCCTGCTGGGCAGCTGGTGAGTAGGGGCAGGAGATGGTTGGACTAGAAGTAAAGAATGTCTCATCCCCCTATGGTCTTCTGACAAAGAGATGCTGACACTGCTCTCTATTTCTATGCATCTCCCAGAAATCTGTGTGGAGCTTCCCCCTGAGGATGTGGACCTGCCCACAATCATGCCTGCCCCTCCATGGCCACCCAAGAAGAAAGTCTGGTTCTCCATCCACGATCAGATCTACCCCATTGGGGACACCGAGCAAGGTACCTTGGAGATTGACTCATTACGTTGATTGGAGAAGCATTCTTTTGTTCAGTAGCACAGACATAACCAAAGCTTTTAAAACTGCTGAGACACATTTTCCTCTGATTTCACTGGTAGCCATTTCCCTCTGTGCCATCCATCCCCATTAAGTCCACAAGTCAAGACGAAATTCTCATTCAAACTGGATCCAAGGGGCACAGGAAAAAAAGTGTCTACTAGCTGAAGGGATGTATCTTAGGTCTTTCTGGAACACACAGGTCCCTATAGGTCTCTCCAGGGAACATGGTTCTTAGATGTGTAGGAAGGAAGAGACTATGTTTTCCACCAGTAATGTTGAAAGAAAAATGGAACAGAATACGACAAGAGGTTTCACGATCTCCCCTTTCCACTTCTGCCCATTAGCCACATCTTACATGGGTGTGCTACGTACCTTCAAATGAACAAAACGACCTCACCACATTTGGGGATCTCAAGTACCCAGTACATTCCATGTGTTTACCATTCTACAAATTGGGCCAATGCATTTAGTGACGTCTTCTCATTCTGGAAACAGACAGAAATCTGTGCACTAATGTCTCACACAGCTGGGTTCCCAATAGCCACAGACAGGCACAGCCCCAAATCCATCATGGGAGGAAAGGACACATTAAATGGCATCCATACACATCATGGTGTGCAATTTAGGCATAAGAAGAAACAAAGTTTTCCAATATTTTAGGAAATAGATGGACCCTGGAAACCTAACACACAATTTGAAAGCAAGTACACAAGGAAAGAGGTACATTACACGATCCCAGACTTTGAGGACACTAGAGTAGGGGCATTCGTAGATACAGAAAGTGGAAAGGATGGTGCAGGGAGGAAAGGGGGAGGGCCGGTCATGTCCTCACGGGTACAGAGTTTCCATGAGATAGGATGGCAATGTTTTCCCCATAGATGGCAGCACTGTCTACAAAGCATCAGGGATGTGAGCAGTGTCACTGAACGTACACGTACTAGCGAATACAACCATCCGCAGTATTTAGATTCTATCACCAAAAAACTCTCTACTCCAAGGCAATAGAGGACTGATAGGGTCACAGCAGAGGTGCAGGGAAGACAGCTGAACAGACCCTATGACCAGGTGAAGTAGTGACAAGCTGGCTTGGCTTCACAGTGGGCAGGAAGGCTCAGGGGACTGTGCCCTGAAACCCAGTGTGCCTTGAGTGTTTCCCAGACGGACACTGATGAGTTCCCACTGATGACATCCCCTCTGTTTGAAAGTCAAGGCCCTGTTTCCCTTTTCCATCCTGCTCCCCTCCTCTGTGTTTCTATGTACACCAAGGATGTGGGCCCAGCAGCACATCAGGCCTTGCTCGGTCACTCTTCACATCCATTCAGTCTGGCCGCCCATCCACATCCAGCAGACTTAACTCCCCTAGTCATTCCTGAGTTGTGCAGCCAATGTCCTGACAGATCCTCTCTGTTCTCCTAGACCCTGTGGAGGGCCAGTGCAAGGACCTTCCCAGGGGCTGGACAGAGAAAGGCGCCCTAACTCTCCTTAAGGTAAGATCAACTCTCTTTCTCAGAGACAGTAATGGTGCTTCCTTGTTTTTTTCCATCAATGGAGTTTGATGAAAACTGGCACTCCAGGGGAAGGGGGCAGCAGTCTCCCCTCATGGAGGAATGCTGGGTCCGACCTCTTACGCACAGTGGACCCAAAAAGGGTGATGACACAGGACAGCCTCAATTATAATCTCGATGGAATCAAACACCTTCTTCAGCAGAAAAGGTTTCTCCTTGAAAAAGAACGTTCTGTGTGTTGATCAGAATGGACTTCAGAGATCTGCCATGAATAGCTCCAGCATCGTTCAAACTGTCCTCTTCAACTCAGGTGGGGGAACGTGGACTCAACCATGGGACCTCACCCAATTAACTGCCTGAAGTCGTCCCCAAACCAAAGAGCTGGCCCAACAGTTGACAGGATGCTGGGATCCTCACTGTATTTCCTTTACCCCAGTCATAGGTAGACGCTGGAAGGAATGACAACTGTACATATTCAACAACATCGGACTCTGGGAGGAAATCTAGATGAAAAAGCAGCCTGCCCCCTGATTCTGTGTTCCAACAAGGAATGGGGATTGGGGGATACTGACCAAGACTGTCCAGTGAGGCACGGTGACTACGGTGAACAGGGCCTGGACAAAGTCGAACATAGGGAAGGGGTGATTTGTGTGCACGTGGGATTAAGGTCCTGTGTGCATGGGGGCATGGGTGCGTGTCTGTGTGTGTGTGTGTGTGTGTGTGTGTGTGTGTGTCTGTGCATGTTGTATGTTGTGTGTTCATGCGTTATGTTTGTGAACACGAATGTGTGCCTTTCCCAGGATATATTTCTCACACTTCCATCACAATCAGATTGTCACCCTTCCAATACACTCTCATCACCCTGGCACGCTTTACATACTCCTTCCTCTGCTCACCACAGTTATACCTGGAGGACGTTTCCCTTTGCTTTCCTGAGACGGGCATGGTGTGGATATGAATGATCCAAACCCTGGACCTCCTACTTGGAAAGCCAAGATCTGAGCTCAGGTTTCAATCTGAAAGTTGCTCTGACCTATGCACCTGTGT
Source organism: Enhydra lutris kenyoni (assembly GCF_002288905.1). Taxonomy (NCBI): domain Eukaryota; kingdom Metazoa; phylum Chordata; class Mammalia; order Carnivora; family Mustelidae; genus Enhydra; species Enhydra lutris. Next base: position 136,214 of record NW_019154216.1, on the reverse strand, counting down.
TAGTCCCTCAGACTGGGTGTCATGATGTACCATAGGTGCTAGCTAGCAAAGGGCCACCAGCATCTGTGCACACAGCCAAAAACCTAGATTCTATGATGGTCCCCAGCAGGATGCAACATGACACAGTGACTTCCAAGGTCACAGAAACCAGGGCAATGATAGAAGCCCATGTTAAAGATTATAGCCTGGTCCTTGGAGTCAAGTGCACAGAGAAAAGCCACATCCTCGTGCTCAAGCCCACATTGCTGGAAAGGGTGTGGGCCCGTGGAGGACAGAACAGAGTAACATCGGTCATAGCTGGCCTCAGTATGTACACACGACCAATGGCAGAAAAGCATCATGGAGGGAATTTACTGTACTTGATAAGATTTGCGTAAGCCCCAGGAAGGTTCAAATTCTCTAAGCACACACTCACACACCACTGGCAAATAGGAAATCAAGGTCAAGCTTGGTTGGAAGCTTTGGACCAACACCCCTGGGGCAAATCTCCTGCAGAGCTGGCTTACAGCTTGTCAGCACAGACTCCAAGACTTCTGTTTAAGGAACTTCCCACTGGTCAGAACACCTGGAAGGGTTTCGACATCCACTGCCTTCATGGGAAACACACACACACACACAGAACAGCTCAAGAATAGTGGAAGGAATCTATCAAACTCATCGACAGAGCAGGCTGTTTACGTAAGCTACGATGTCAGTGTTCTCAAGCGTTGTACATGGGATTTTCTGAAGACAAATGATGAGTGAAGCAAACTACTAGGCTTCTTTTCTGAGGGTTGAATTCAGCCCGGCAAGCAAGGCTGCTTTTTATTCCGTGCAAAATCTTACAGAGACGTGATGCATATAATCACAGCATATTGGGATCTTGTGCCCAGAACTAATTTCCAAAGAAGAAGCATGGGACACCTTAGTGGCACGTCAGTCAGGAGAGGTTATGGGTCTCGGTCCTCACACAAAAGCCAGGTTAGGGTTCGCATGTATTAGACTGACTATTTGGCTTTGATCAGGCTCACTTTAGCTAGAAAGACAAAAATCCTCTTCGTGTTTCCTCCCTGCTTCTCTCCCATCCCTTCCTCTCTGCACCAAGGAGAAGGCCTGGCAGCAGTGCAGTCAGTACCTCCTATGCACCCACATGCATACACTAGCCTCCTGTCCTCATGCATCAAAATTCCCTGCCTACTTCCTGAGCAGCCGAACCAGTGTCCTCACAGTGGCTCTGTATCCTCCTAGCTCCCCCCGAGGGCCTGATGGAAGAGCTACCCATTTTGAGGGTAGAGGAAGAAACTCCAACTCTCCCTCAGGTAAACTCATTTTTCCTCAACATTTTATTTATTTGAAAGACAGAAAGACAGAGAAGGAGAGAGAGAGACAGAGAGCACACGGGAGTGAAAGCAGGGTGGGTAGCAGAGGTTGAGGAAGATGCAGGCTTCCCTTTTGAGCAGGGTGCCCAATGTGAGATCCATCCCAAGACCCTAGGATCAGGTCCTGGGTTGAAGGGAGAGGCTTCAATGTCTGAGCCGCTCGGTCACCTCGGTAGTCATTTTGTGCTTCTGTGGGACAAACAGTGTTTGAATTATCTTTCATGAACATCTGAGCATTTACATGCCAGAGGGGAGAGACAATTTCCTTGGTGCTGAGAGCCTGCAGTGAGTTTACACCATTAGCGGACACCGTACTTAGACGGGCACTGAGAAACATCACCACCATTCCTTAGGCAATGGATGGCCGTGAGCATTTTCCAGAAGGTCATTCTCTCTATGGAAAATGGCTTTGTAATGAGTTGCTGAAAAAATGAACTTGGGAGATATGACATTCCAAGCCAGAGCCTTTATTGGAGCTCATTTTCTCCATTTCTGGATCATAAATGCAATGATTGCATCCCATCTAGCTTGATTATGACACGCAGGGCATAGAGATATGTGCACATGGTGTGCACAGGTTGCTGGGATCCTCACTGGCTTTCCCTTTCTCCAACTGCAGGAGCAGCAACTGGATATGTCCCATATACGTATGTTCCCATCACTCACTTTAGGGGGACAGATCTAGCTGAAGAACAAGTTAGGGCTTTCTCTCATCCTTTGGTCTGGAGAGCTTCCCCAATTCTGAGTACCTGCTGGGAATGGAGGCTGGGGTGAACTGAACAAACGGCATGTCCTGTAGAAAACCAGACCCTGTACTATAGTCCCTGCAAACCAGTAGGTCATTCAGGTGGTGTGCCTGGTGCGTCTGAGGGTTGGGGCTTGTTCTTGTATGGATCAATGTGACGGGACTGGGCATGTGGGTGTGTTGACAGGGTGCCTTTCATCAGAAGACATCTCCCACCTAATGAAGTTCAGAGCATGGGTCAAAGTTTCAAAGCCAAACCTCCTTCATCCCCTCTGTGCACACCCCCCCCCCAGGACACCACATTCCACGCTAACCACAGTTCTACCTGGAGGGTTGCTTAGGATTCCCTTTCCTCAGACAGGGATGGGGAGAAAGGAAGGGGCGGACATCTGTCCTAGCTGGGGACATTTCTCAGACATGGTCAAAACACAAAAGAATCAGAAGCTATTTCAGTCTACCAAAACATCATCATCAACATAACTAAAATGCTCACATCTTGAATGCACAGAGAAAAGGCTCACTGGCAAATGGCAACTGCCAGGAAAGCTTCATTAGCTTGGGCCCGATCAAACTTCCCGACAATCTGCTACATGGCTAGATTAGAGAGTGCCCTTCTCTTGCCTGGCCTCCGCTCTCTCATGAACTTGCCAGTTCCTGATTGGGGGGGTGGGTCCTGGGAAAAATGGGTCCTGCTGACTCAAAGGACACACCTAATGCCACAGGAAAGGACGACTGGGAAGAATTAGCACTTTGTGGATGGGGACTCTGTTGGAATGCACAGATGTCAGTATGTAGAAATCCTGTGTCTTTGGTTTTCCTGACCATGCATGACTCAGGAACGAATATAAACCTCTAGGGTACTTGTGCTTGCATTGAATGCAACCCTGCCACACAGTGTTCTTCTGAAGAAATACAATCTCCTAGAATAGGTGAGAGATAGGTAGAAGCAGCAAAGAAACAGTCTTAACAATGACCACGACACAGTCGCTGGTTGGAGGAACTTGCATGTCAGTACAACAGAGTGTGCATATTAGTACTTACCCTTTTTCGGCTTGAAGAGGTCACACTGTTTCAATTCCCTGTAGCTAAAGTTCAGAGTCAATGTTTCTCTCTCCATTCCTGCTCCTTGCCCTCACATCTGTTGATGCAGCAGCAGCTTGCTCAGTCCATACCCATGTAACTCAATGTCGCCATACACTCCCATGCATGGCCTCCCCAAGCTAAACTCCCTGAGCTCTTCCTGCCAAGCTCCACCAGTAGGCTGACCATTCTGTGTATCTCTTCCTAGCTTTGCTGGATGGAGAGGCGGGTGAACGTTCCACAGGAATGACAGAGGAAGATGCCCCACTTTTCACCAGGGTGGTACGTTAGCCATTCTTTGTGGGAGACACAAAAGTCTTCTGGCTTTTTTAATCAAGGTCACATACAAAAATCTCAGCATGCACAATTGACAGGGTAGGGAGAAGTTTGAGTGAGAATCTGTTACCAAATGCTACCTAATCCCAAAGACAGTGCAGGGGGACGGGGACAACCACAGCAGGATCACCTACCATCTGGAGGGCAGGGAGCTTTGGTACAGGTAGCAGCTATTCCTCCTTGCCACCTATTTTGTCCAGTGGGACCTGTAATGTGGGACCTGTAGGAAGACAGGGCACACTTGGGCAGGACCCATTTTACTCTCTTCATACTTTGGGGCTCACGGGCCTCTAGCACACTTCCCTATCTGGTTTTCTCCCATCCCCCAGGGAACAAAAGAGCCATGCAAACAGGACAAAGCCTGATTTGATGTTAATACTGTTTTCCTTTCTGAAATCACAGGTGTCCCTGCTGGAAGGGGACGGTGATAAGTATTCTGGAATCTAGAGTCACTCACTTGTTTGCAACAACCTGGAAAAGGGGAATGGTGGGACTTCCTCGCAGGCTCCATGATGAGAACCATCTAGATTCCAGGTCCTGTGGGACTGAGAATAAGGGTCAGAATAACAGAAAGGGATTTTCTGGGGAAAGACCCGTGGCCTCATGGCCCTGTCCCCGGAAATTATACTGCTGATCTTAGGTGGTGCAGGTTTGGGTGAAGGGAGTAAGTGTGCGTTGGAGATGAACTATTTCACAGCTACTCCAGGCCATGTAGCTCCAACAGGAGGCAGAGTTCCTATTCATGTCCCTGCTCCACTCCACAACCTTTTATCCTCCATCCAGGAAAGGCCAACTGCAGCTCAGTCCAGATTAATTAGCTCCCCACCTCCACACACTTGTCTGCACGTACATGCCAAGTAAAGCTCCCTGAGCGATTCCCGAAGAGCCCTGCCTGGGTCCCGACACTCTCTGTGTGTATCTACATAGATCCCCTGGCAAGCCCGTGTGATGGCCTTGATGTGGACAGCACAAAAGGAGAGGCCCCATTTTTCACCAAGGTGGTAAGTTAGCCTTTCTTCATGTGAGGTACAGTATCCCTTGTTTCTCTTATTCTCAAAATCAGATCCAAACACCTCAGCACATACAACATCCGTGCTGGAGAGATTATTGATGGAGCGTACGTTAGTCATGAGACCCCATTCCAAAGACCCTGCAGGAAACAGCAGGTTCAGTTAATGTCCACAGGGTAGTGAGTTTTTTCACGGGTGCTGCTGACACCGCCTTGCCACCCAATGGACCCAGGGCATGCGACCTCTAGGTGGACTCCATATCACTGCCCATGACCATGCCCATCACCAAGAGAACAAAAGAGCTGTGAACACAGGACAAGGCATGATTTGATGTTCATCATGTTTTCTTTTCTGAAATCGCAGGTGGCCCTGTTGGAAAGGGAGAGTGGTAAGTATGCTGTGCTTTAGAGTCACTCATTTGTTTGGAGCAACCTGGACAATGGGCAAGGTGGGGCTTCCTTGCAGGCTCCATCTTGAGAACCACACAGAATCCAGATCCTGTTGCAATGAAACTAAGGGTAATGTTCCAGACTGAGACCCGAGGCCTCGTGACCCTGTCCCCAGAAGCTACCGTGCTGTTCTTCAGTGCTGTAGGATTGCATGCTGGGCAGGAGGTGTGTTTACATGGGAATCCATGTGGTGTGGTTCTCAGGGTTGGTATGTCTGTCAGGTGGGTGAATGGTATGTTCTCAAACGTGTCTGGTCCCCTCAACATGGCGATTAACAGTGTCCACGTTCTCAGGGAAGTTTCCATCTACATCATGTCATGAACGTCAATTCATTGAAAATTCTTCATCACCTACAATTGAAATAGGTGTTCTTTCCTTGCAAATACACATAAATTCCCCTAGAAAACAAATCCCGTCGCTAACTAGAAGGGCTAGACTGTGCCCCAAAGACACAAGTGTGTCTTTTCCAATCCCTGTTACTGAATCAGTGTCCATGGATCTCTCCCATCAAGGTAGGTCTTGGGCACGAATGGTCACAGTATCCCCCTCTTGAACCTACACTCACACACATGTCTCTGCATCAGAGGCCCCACGATGCATCTTCCAACCTCATCGGAAGCACTGAGTGCTGGGACATACTCCTCCCTTCTGTAGGTGGCTTCCAGGGCAGCTTCGTGCAACAGCCCATTAAGGGAGGACCTGACAAAGGAGCAGTGGCCAGGAACGATGGGGCCAATTCACTCCATGTTTCTCCATGGAGATCTACCATTTCCCTGCAGATACTGTATCTAAGAATGCAACTGGCCTTCTCCCAGGGGAAATTACACACCCACCACTGGTCCTAGCTGGGGCTATCTGAGGTGGGCCCAAAAGGTGTCCTACCAAAGGGGGAATGAGTTTGTCTTCAGGGACTGAGCATCACTGGGGGGACCTGGGCCCCCTCCATGCAGGAATGAAGGGTGCTCTGTGCATTTCAAGGTGGCGAAAGAGTATCTCAAACCTCAACAGGTGTGACAGGACAATCACTACACATTTCGCTCGCCATATGTCCTTGCAAGAGGGGCTTGTTTTATTTGGAAGGTTTGGGCCAATAGATAAGTCAAGGTAGTTCAGTGCCTAGGAATGGAAACAGAGTGAAATCAGGGTTTCAGGGTTCTTTGACAGCAAACAAGACTTTCTCTCGTGAGAAACATGTATTTGAATAGAATCTGATTTTCTGCCATCTCTTTTCCTCACTTGCATCTGCGGGATCCATGGGACTACCTTTTGCTGCTCTCTGAGGACACTCAAGAGGCTGTTCCCGGGTAGTTGTACCATTCTGCATTCCACTAATTTCATACAAAGTATCAAATTTTCTGCATCCTTCCAACATGGGTTTTGGGCTTGAATTTCTGGTTTGGGACCTCGCTATCCTGCAGACAATGCCACAGCTCAGTGTCCTTTGGATTCACATTGACCTAATGATGCCATATGTTGAGCATCTTTTCATATGTCTGTTTGGCCAGTCATTTGTTCCCTTTGCAGCACGGTCTATTCAAGTCTTTTTCTCGATTCTTTCATTTGGTGAAATCCCGTTCTTCTTTCTTTGTTTTTGTTTTGTTTGTTGTTTTCTGTTTTGTCAATGAACACACCTTTTCTGATATAAGGATTGCAAATGGTGTCTCCAATCTGTGGGCTATCTTTTCATTCTGTTCACTGTTTTAGAAGAGGATGCTTTTTCTAGGTGGTCCTCTTGTCAAGCATCGTGATGCCAACATGAGTGCATTTGGGCATTTCCATTTCGCACCCACGTGCCCCTGCCTATTTAAATGTCAGCACCATCCTGTTGGCTCAGGGGAGTGATCCAAGGTATTGGAAGTTCAGCTTCTAGGGAACCACCACCTACTTCTTCATATTCAGAAAAGTTTTGACTCCTTGTGTTCTCTGTGGTTCCATTGTCTATTCTAGCTGTTTCTCTGTTTCAAGAACATCACATTATGCTTTTGGTCAGTGCTGCACTGAATCTGTTCCCCATTTCTTCTAGGAACTGGGGGTTCACCTTAATCTCTTAGGGTACAAAGGCCTCCAGCAGTGCCTGGTGGGTGTGCGTGATCCCAGGAATGTCTTACGTATCAACGGCCCTGTCAAGCCAGCCACTAAGGCTGGAGAAATATGCAGGAGAGTAGGGCTTGTCTCTCACTCCTGGTTGGTTTCTAATGCTGAGTTAACCAGGAGTCTGTCTAGTGTCCATTTTACACAGTCACTTATTATCTCAATGAACTATAGGGAAAATCATTAAGGAAAAGAAAATGTCCAGTTCCTCAATCCCACTAGCCACATGTCAAGAGTCCCGTAATGACTGGAGTTTTAGATGGTTGCATTGGGAGGGGAGGGCGGTCATGGGCATGTAGAACTGACACTGAGGTGACTGCTGTAGCTTCCTGGTCTTATTAGAAGGGATGAAACTCCAATCCCTGTCTCCTCAAAGTGCTCTCGTTCCACCATCCCCATGAACATTTAACAGCAGAGCAAAAGGGTCAGGCAGATATTGCATGGCCCATAGACATCTCAACAGAACTGGGATGAATGGGTGAGGCAGTCTCTCTCATAACAGCATCACTCCTATTTCAGTTCCTACAGATTTGCGTGTAGAGAGCTTGAAGACTCCAGCAGTGAGGACGAAGTCTCTTCAGGTAGGGAATGGCACAGAGGAAGGGAACAGTGGGACAGGGCTCCTGAGAACAGGGGACTGTGCCTGTTGGTCTGGAGAAAGAAGGTGGATAAAAAAACCACCAAAGAAAGGGATGCATTAGCAACAGGTATGATTTGCTCATTTCATAGTTTCTCAATGAAAAGAACAGATATTGTGTCCATTGGTCTTTGGGGTAGGCTGGGTTTGTCATCACCACTTGACTCCTTGTGTGGTTAGTTTAAGGATCTTTCCCATCAAACCTGTTCTGGCCTCCCTTTCCCGCTGCCACATGTCAAAGCTTGGTCTCTTTGCTCAAGACCTCTCAGGAATGCTGCACAAGAGATTCCGGGTCTTTCTTGGCATGGTCCCAGACCTGGTCATGGTCATGACTTGGCAGCCCCAACCACCCTCTCCTGTGCAAAAGAACCAGGACACTATGTTCTATTGGGAACCAGGACATGGAATACAGATAAACTCTCTCCCTCATAACGTCCACTATCAAACCTTCCTGGTTCTGTCCAAGCTGCTGTAACTTCAAGGGGACTCTCAGAGGTGGAGAAGGTAAAGCATACTTCCTCTGGGTTCACTACACAGGCTCCCATGTCCCTTAGCTTCTGTCAGCCTTCACACCCCAACCAAGTCTGACATTTGGACATGTTTCCAAGGGAAGAACGTCCCCATCCAGCTGCCCTGGAGATCCCCTGTCACGGGCCAGAGTCCTCCAAGCCTGTGTGAAGCGGCTTCTGGCGCTGTTTCACACACTTGCTGTCCCAGGTCCACTCTACCTCTCACCAGCTGTCATCTAGGCATATCACAGGGCTTCTTGGGAGCAGGGCCAGGGAGTCACGGCTCCTCTCAGAAACTCAACTCTCCAGCACACAGCCCTGGCCAAGCTCCCCACTCCCCAGCCATGCCCAAACTGCAAACGTTTCTCAGGCCTGCCCAGGGCCCTACACACACACGTGCCCTGTCCATTTCCTGCCAGCCTCAGCAGGAGCTCTGGCAGGAATTCCGTGATTCAGTGACCACACTGGTGGACATTTTCCAGGGCTGCCCTGAACAGCTGAGGGCACCTGCTCCCATCTCCATTCAACCTCTGTAACACTTATGGAAACAGAGGGAGCTGTATGAGCTTGAAACATGCTCCTGGGAAGGTCATCTCAGTCACTGAGCAGACATGGCTATGGGGAGGTGGTGGGCAATCTCTCCATGCACTTCCACAGCCATCCCAGACCCAGGACAGCTACTCCTAGTACAGAAGGATGGGGGTTGATTCCGTGAAACCAGGATATCTCCTCTCTTTCCTTGGTTGCCCCCTCTTGGACAACATTGTGAGTGGTGGACTTTGGAGAGAGGAAGGACATGGAGCATCACTAGGGGAGAAGGAGGAGGAAGGGGAGCAGGGAGGGAGAGGAACAAGGACAGAGGAAGGGAAAGTCCTGCAGAGACAGTCTTAGGAACAATGATGGCCTCCAGGAGGGAAAGGATCATATAGACAGAGAGAATCAGAGGTTGGAAGAGCACGTGGGTAACCAGAGACCCACCTGCACCCTGTGGAGATCAAGCGACCAAGTCCAGTGAGGACTCAGATCTGAGGCCCCATCCAACTGATGGAAGAGGTCATCATCCCCAGAGTAGCAGGCCAGAGGACGTCAGCTCCACAAACTCACCTTTGTCCTCTCTCACAGCCACCCCAGCATCCTCTCTGCTCTCTGACCTGGAGGAGGATTCCACGGAAGACAACAATTCCGATGGAAGGAGTCACACTGTGCCTGTAATTCATTTCCACCTCCATCTCTTGGGCTTCCTCTCTCATTTGTCCATAAGCACCTCTTCCCAGCTCTTCTTTCCCTGCTTTGATGATGCCCAGCTTGGAGGCCCTAATCTCTGGAGGGCACTCAGGCTTTGCATCTGAACTGCTGCATGATAATCCCTGGGTATGCCTCCTCAGCCCTTTCCTAACATCACCCTGACCCATCACCACTGAGTCTGGGAAGTAGCCCTGGATAGCAAAGCAGGCAGTAGGCCTGGGAGGCGGCAGGGCACAGCTCACCCTGCTGGAGGGGCCTCAGGAAGGGACACTGGACCTGGGTGTCCCCACTTGGTTCTCTGCTCTCTGGGAGTCTGTGCTCATGCCCTGTTCTACTCTTCCTTTCAGCTCTCAAGAAGCTTCCCTTCGGTGGACTTGAAAGAAACAACAAGGGAAGCAGAAGACGAGAAGGACTTGGGAAAGGGGTGAGTTAGGCAGGAAAAGGGGCAGGCAAACATGGACACATGTTCTTCCTCGTTGCCCTGACTTTGTTGTGTGCACCTTGGGAAACCACACACAACCCGGGGTCCTGCCCTAGCCTCTTACCACAAAGAGGAGAGGAGAGGAAAGTCACAGTCCCTGCAGTCACTAGGAAGCCTGAGAACATCCCTCGGGGAACCTCCACCTGATCCGTGCAACTCCCTGTGGTGGTTGGGCGCTGTCGTCCAGGAGCTGCTGATCTTGGAGGGAGGGCACTGGATGCCTGGAGGGACTGGACCCCAGGCAGCCCATGCACTGTGCTTCTCTGGAAAAGGGCCCCACGGCCCATTGACCCCTCACTCTGCACAACCCAAGCCTTTCCCTCCCACCCTGCAAAAATCAGCAGAACGGCTTGCTCCTGAACAGCACTAGTCGGGAAGAGACAGTGGTGGGGTGGCCCCATCTCCCACTTCAGGCATCTGAGAAATGAGCAAATAAGACAGGCCCCCAGGCTCATAACATCAGGACAGCTCACCCCTCCCAGTGCTTCATCATTGTTGGCATGGAGTAGGCACCGTTCTCCAGCTGAGTCATGTACGCTGGCCACTCTTGTAGGACCTGACCAACACCTCCAGTCCCCCAAGCTTCCAAAGTGTTTTGAGGGAGGTAGCAGGTCCCCTCATGACACCATTTCTCTATGTGAGTTTGATATTCTAGAGACTCCTCAATCCCTCAATCCGCAGGGAAGACCCATCATGGAAAGGCCACCCTGTCTGCTTCCACCTTGCCCACCAACTGCCCACAGCGTTGGGCCCATGCAAACTCACTTCTCATGGGACTCCAGAGCATGCCTTCTATGTCACGCCACCTGCAACACTCGTGTGGGCAAGGGCTCCCCCCCACAGAGAAGGGCATGTCGAGGGCTCCCAGAGAGTCTCGGGAAGGGACAAGCTCAGCAGGAGGAGGACCTGACAGTAATGAAGGAAGACGGTCAGGGAAGGGGCCTGAGTGACCCTGGGAGTGTAGCCTTCATTCAGCCCTAGGGGACCCATGGGAAACTTCCCTTTCTTCATGTCACACATGAGCCCTGCAAGGAAACCTCTACCTCAACACCTCATAAGAAACATCCCACAAACCCCCACAGGCCTTTGGTTAGACATGCCCCAGGCTACATGCCACTCGCTATCTCATACCACTCCACCTGCTGTCTCAACAGCTGCACCACAGGACAGTCTGCCCACAACCCCAAGGCACCAGAGTCACCAGAGGTGCTCAGACAATGGGAGCCAGGAGGACCACGGGGCCCCTCTTGTGGCTTCGATTTGGGCCCAGAGGAAGACTCAGCATGAAAACACAAGGAAACAAGCCTGCACGAATGGCTCTCTTGCACCTGACCTCCGAAGGCCAAACAAAGAGAACACTTCTGTGCAACCCACCAGAAGAAGACACTGGAACCCCAAGACCAAGACAACAGGACCCTCTGAGTCGGCCACAACACTCAGAGTTTGCTGCCCAAGCCCTGCTGATGACTGACACTTGGAGCACGAGGCAACGATCTGGGCCTACAATAGTTCATTGTCTGGTGAGACTGGGCCCCCTGGGACTGGGGGGCACAGCAGCCTTCCAGTCTTTCCCCTGTCTGCTTCAAGGGCTGCTCCTCCTCCCGATGTGCCTCCAGTCCCCAGAAACCATGGAGAGCATGACAGATGAAGGAAGAAGCAGGATGGCCAGGGCCCCTTGACCACTCTGGAATCTACTTGAGGGACAGCAGCCACTCCAGCTGTATTCCCCCAGGGTGCCACCCCTGAACCGACCCTGTTGCTTCCATGCACCTGACTGTGACCAATGCTGGGCACAACACTGGCAGTGGTCCCACAAAACGGGCCCCACTCAGTCCGTGTGTTTTGCAGCAGCTACGGATGTAAGGAGGAGAGACTGTCCCTAATCTGAGCTTGAATTCTGGAGCACCCAGATACCATGGCAGAGGAACTAGGGCCCCAATAACCACGCTGCACTTTGGGGAAAACATGGGTCTCAAGGATGGCAATGCTAGACACCTAGGGCTTACAGAAATGGGGTCCAACATTCCTTTGGTGGGAATGCTAGTTGGTGCAGCCAATTTGGAGAACAGTGTGGAGATTGCTTAAGAAATTAAAAATAGAGCTTCCCCATGACCCTACAATTGCACTACAGGGTATTTACCCCAAATATACAGATGTAGTGAAAAGAACGGCCATCTGTACCCCAATGTTCATAGCAGCAATGGCCAACATTCCTTAGGAAGAATGTTAAAGCATTGCACGTTTTGCTCTACCTGAGTCCTCCAAGTTCAAAGGACTCAGGAAGCATTTCTTCTCCCAAGGCAAATCTAATCTATCTCCCTATGTTCAAGAAGATTCTCTTCTCCTTGTAACAGGGCATCATTGGAAATATGGGTGATTTGACCAAGGCTTGGATGGGACTGTCCTATGGAGAGAGCTAGGCAGAGACTCAGATGGGACCAAAGGGCTATAAGGAACTAAGGCTGACTTTTGGAAAACCTGCAGCCATCAAACCCTTTGGGGATGTTGGCCTGACCCTGGGCTTCCAGACTGCCCCACTGCCTCACCAGGACCATAAATAATGTCACTCTCTGGCAGGTGTAGGAACCTCAGATATATTGGGCACCTCAGGAAGAGGAATGTGCCCAAATCCACAGGTATTGCAGGCATGTCTGATGGCAAGCCCTTCCCTTGGCTTCTGGCCTAGAGAGACAATAATTAGAGATTCCTCAAAAAAGTCCCAGTGATGCAGATTCTAAGCGATCACCATGATTGATCACTAGGCTTGCTAAGCTTAAGTTGATAATTGCACCAGGTGGGTTAAAGTGGGACTTGCTTTCCAAGGACTTGAGTCCTGAGCTGGCTGTCTCTGGAAAGGAGCATTCTTTGGAAGAGGAAAAGTAGGCTTCAAAAACCCACCTTTGTGGACGTTCAAGTCTAACTCTGGTGGCCTTTCCATATGTGTTGCTTACCTAAGCTAGACAACTTGAGGTCATCTTCAGAAACATTTCCACATTAGCTCATGGACAGGCAATCCCCTTGCTTCTTATTCTGTGGGGGTACTAGGACCCCATGGGCTCAGGTCTAATTCAACAACTGGAACATGCGAATGATTTCCCCATGACTGTGGAACTCAACAAGCACCCTGACCAATTGGATGGGGCCGGGATGAGGAACTCATTCCCTCAAAGCCAGAGAACATACACTACTCCACAGAGTTCTTTGGGTACTTATGGAGACAATGAAGGACCCAGCTGTCCCTGTAACTGGGGTGGAGGGTTCACTTGGGACAGCCTTTATCTGCCAGACAAGTTTTCTCCCACTTACCAGTGATTCCTACTAATGAGGATATTCAGGCGAGACCTCAAAATAAAAAGGGCTTCTTGGAATGGTTTCTTCCCTCCCAGTCCTACTGATCCAAGAAGCCATCCCATTCAGGTACAATGGCAAACAAAGGCTTTAGCTAAGCATCCAACTGCCCTCCTGGGAAAAGGAACCTCCTGATTCATACAGGGATAGCCCCTGACTCCAAGGACTTGGCATCAGCTCCAGAGCATCACAGAGAACAAAGGCCACCAAACAACGATAAGAGGCTGATTTATCAACTACCAGCATACATTTCGAGATATGCCTGAACTAACACTGCAAACCAGCCCAAATTTAAACCCAGTGATCCTTAGGCCTGGACCCGACCACTCTACGCCCATGGCTCATATCTCTTGAAAGGTTCTTAAGTCGACCAGACTTAAGATGTCCCTACGAAAATGCAGACAGGTGCTTTAGCAATGGCAATAGTTTCATGGAAAGGGGTAAGAAAAACCAGGTTTGCTGTCATCGGTCAAACTCAGACTGCTGAGGCCAAAGCCTGTCAGCAAACATGTCTACCCCCAAATCAGAGATCCTAGTGCCCACCTGTTGGTTGTAATTTGCAAAAATCTTACAAGTATTTATCCTGACTCCAACAGGCCTTCCTCATCCTCTATACCCATGAAGCAATTTACAGAAAAGACTCTTCTTCCAAGCCATAACCCGCCAACCCAACATAGGCCTGAAATAATTGCACATTCCAAGAATAGCCCTCCAAACCTGAGGAGCCATTGAAAGCCTGACTGTAGTTCAAGGAGACTCAGGATTAGATAAAGACCCCTACCTGGGACCCAATGGCAATGAAGCTCTAACTTGTGCCCATGGATTCCCCAAGATCCAGAGGCCACCGAACACTTGGGTAGGGCCTAGATGCCTGGGCGCATTATGAAAACTATCACTGACCCAGCCAACCTTCCCTATTTCAAGCAACAGTGCACGTGTGCTCCATTTCATGGACATGGCCACTTAGCATCCATCTTTGTCCCTCTTTGGGACTGGAGGATGTCGTGTGGCATGGGGAAGTCCTTACAGAGTACACAGTCAAGGCCCTACCTATCAGCCCAAACAGGATTTCTCAATGAAATAAGGGAATGATCCCAATTAATGAAGCAGTTCTACAAAACACAAAGACATTATATGTCGTAACATCTGCACAAGGTGGCGCTTGTGCCAATCTAAAGACAGAATGATGTGGGTACATTCCCCACTATCACAAAGAGATTTCTGGGTTCCTAACAGATACCACTGCTCAAATCCGGACTTCCAAGGATCCCTCTCTTTAAGGATTGGCTCAGCTCTTGGCCTGGGGGAGGGTTCTCACCCACTGTCAAAGGACTCTTCATGGGGATTTTCCTTCTCTTTCTTCTTCTAACCCTGTTGTGGTGTTCCCCACCCATTCCCCCTGTCTCTGCAGGTGGTGCCAGGAACCCTTCACTGCAGTAAATTCCAGAGGACAGATGTTTTTTTCCACTCAACAAGATCCAGTCACAAATTCTCCCCTGCACTCAGCAGAGTCTTCATTTCACAACTCTGACACAGAGAGTTCCCCCAACTGACCAGGAATGACCCACAGGTAGGGACAGCTCTACGCCCCTATTCAGGAGGAAGAAGTTACAGAAGATTAGACCATCCTCCTTCAACAACCTTAATGACAGAAGGGTCTAAACTGTTCAGGGGCACACGAGGAGGGAGGAGAAAGCCAGCTGAGCACTAAGCAGGAGCTGGCACGCAACACAGCCCCCACCCCCAACATGTGATATGAGTGACATCCCTCAGGTGCTCTCACTGCCCTAAAATAAGGAAAGGAAAAAGCAGATTCTCCACAAATAGAGATCAAAACCCTGAAAGACCAGAGTCTCCCTCAGTTTATAAAAGTCCTCCTGATTCTCAAGGAAGAGGCTTTCTTAAGAAGAGGCTAGCTACCATCCAGAGTCCTGTAACTCTGTTTCCTGAAGCACTAACATTCCCCTCCCTTCCATCACACTAAGGGAGGCTGAGGCAGAAGGAAATGTCAATAAAACGGAATTTCTATTCAAACCTGCAGTCCCTTGAGAAGGACTTGTGAGAGGAGGAAAGTAACATTCCTCCAGGAAGCTCCCAACTATCTTTCTATTACTGCCTTCCTAGAAGGAAAAACCACCTTCATTTGACAAGAGCAAAGCCTCCTGTATCTTGTGTGTCCTCTGTCCTACTGAAACCTTCTTGCAAAACCTCCCTTTTGCCTGACCACCCCTAACCCCATCCTAGATAGTGTCAGCCTCCCATCATGACCCAGAATAGCACAGAAATGTGAGTAGTTTTATTTCTGGGCTGAAATGTGCCTCAAGTCAAACCATCACCTGAGTATCTGTAAAAGTCACTGGCTTGAACATGACTCACCGATATAGTCTTTGAAACTCAAACATCTAAAATTTAATCAGTAGTTGACATGGGTGTGAGGCTACCATGTAGAAAGATCTATCTGAATTCCGGAAAGTAACATGGAACCCGACTACAAGTAGCATGCAGAGGTTGATGCAGAGACAATTCCTGAAGGAAGGGGCTGGAATTCGTATGTTGAGTCAGGAAGGGAGGAACATGAGTGAGCAATCCTTCAATAGCCCCTCCTGTTATGGCCATTAGCAGAGGGTTCACCCTGCACAGGAACCCGGCCAATGCTGGGGCACAGGAGGGAGATTTCTCACGTACCTCACCTCATTCCATGTGTGTTATGTCCTGGGAAGAGAAACCTTATTTACAGACAATGTGGAAGAACCTTCAGCTATGTGTTCCCAGTTCAAATAACATCAGAACTCGTTCATCCTGGATTGCACCACACACATCTCCCCAGTGTGGAAGAGCCTTTGGTCAGGGCTCTATCCTCGGGAGACATGAGAGAACTCACCCTTCTAAGGAAAGTAGACATAATACTCATGGGGGAAACAATTCTAGGGCAGGGTTCACCTCTGCACACAGCAAACGAGGGCACCTTAGGGATATAACAAGGGTGGGAGACCCTTCATTCAGAGAGCTCTGTTCTTATTCTTCCTCATGACCTCACATGGGTTAGAAGCCATGTAGTGGCATTGCTGTACCAGAGCCCACAGCAACATGCATCCCTTCGAGGCCATGGGCACATTGCCACAGACAGAAACTGGTTGAATCCATCTTCAAGGGAAAGCATTGTGCACAGCCACACCCTTAGGCAACATCTGAGGATCCATACGGGTGGGAACCCCAACAAATGTGGTCAACGTGGAAGAGCTATTAGATACAGCTCTCAAATTTGGAGACACCAGACAACTCAGACCAGGGAAACCTGTGTCTGTCATTACTGGGATCCTGTCTGTACCCAGAATGCCCACCTTTCTCACCACCACAGAAATCACAGAGTACAAACCCTGTGTCTCGATCACTGAGGCAAAGCCTTCTGCCAGATGTGGTCCCTTTCTCAACACCAGAGAACTCACACAGGGAGAACCACTAGGGCTGTATCTTGGTGGAAGAAGCTTCAACTGGGGCTCTGGCATAAGCTCCTGCTACCATCTCAGAGAGCAGGTCATCCCTCATACCGGAGTGAAGGTGCAGGGACATCCTGGGACACCCTGCATCATCACTGCTGCTGAATGCTGATGAAATCCATGTGGGAATCCCATTCCTCATGGAGCCAACACGTGAAGGACCTGGGAGGATTCGCACAGAAGAAAATCCTCCCGGAGTGATGAGGAAAGGAATGTTTTCAGGTATCCCTTCTTCCTTAGACAGCAATGACACCCTCACACTGAGGAAACATTGATCCCAATGCAACAAGGGAAAATTCTTCCCCGGACACTCACATCAGAAAATCACTGGGCCAATACCTGTCAAGGAATTTCTTAGGGTAAAATTGAGATACAAACTCAGACACTGACAATTTTTCACTGCAAACACATACAACTGCGTCACATTCTGAGGGATGCTGAATGCAGCATTTCAGTAATCAATAGCTAGAAATAAAGCAAATCTTCTCCCATCCATCAGTACTTGCATAAATGTCAGTATCACTGAAAAGGAGGAGTCTCACAACCATGAACACTGTGCCCATTAAGATCGGGGGACTTTTCCTTTACTAGCTCTCACAACTGACACTGGTACTATCTCTTGGTAGGAAGTTTGAGCCATATATACACTGCCTGGGATCCATGAGAACATCAATTGAAGGGTTAACTTAGAATCTTAGAACAAAATTGATTGATGTATGTTCACAAAAATTAATAAATTAATCTATCGATCTATGTAGATCACAAGGATGAATGGCAACAAGTCTCAACAAACACATGGTTTGTGATCTACCTCTCATGTGGCCTTAATTCTACTAATATTGTCCTCATAAATTGGAAAATATTTCTAAATTAATTACATGCTTAGAAATATTTCTATTTTCTTTACTTATTTGAGAGTGAGAGAGCTAGAGAGGGAGCAAGAGCAGTCTGGGTTGGGCAGCAGAGAAGAGGGAGAGGAAGGAGGCTTCACATTGAGAAGGGTGCCCAGTGCAGGGCCTGATCCTCCAGGATCCAGGGATCCTGACCTCAGACAAAGGCAGATGCTTAACCAACTGTGCCACCCAGGAACTTGCAAATTAATTTAATCTTTTACAATGGTGTTTTTGAAGAACTGTGTGTATCAGGACAAGAATTAAACTGTACTGTTCAGATTCAGGCAGTGAGGGCTTCTTCCCCCTCTATGAGAATTTTGTAGCCAACTGATTTTCTCCACCAAGAATAGCTCCTTATCTCTTGGCCTTAGAAGGTGTAAGACCACTGCCGATGAAAACAGTCCCCGATTTAGAAGATTTAGAACAGGAGGGGATACGTATGCTCCCTTCCATAAACACAAAGCACATCCAGGAATTCCTGTATGGTTCTTTTATTTAAGTAACAAACTCATGATTTTGGCTAAGGTCCTGATATCAGGTTGTCAGATTGAGCCCCTGACATGTGACATGCTCTGCACCACAGGTGGAGCCTGAGTAAAGTTCTCTTTTTCCCTCCATACCTACCCTTCCAAACTTAGCTACCAGAAGTTCCACGATGTCTATGCAAGACTAAAGGAGGAGCTTGTAGGACAAGAGGTGACCCAGACGTCAATCACGAACTAGTGACAAGAGACTAAATAAACTTCCTGCTGCTCCCAGAACCAAACAGAAGACTTGCAGAAACCCTATTACAACTGCATTTCACATGACCATCTTAGCGATGCTTACTTCTCCTAGAATCTTCATATTAGAAATATGTTCTCATTCATCTACCCTGAATCTTCAGTGATATGGAATTCCTACAGGAGATGTGCAAACATTCTACCTCCTCATGTCTTCTCTACTCTATGTGAGTGATCTTCTTACTGACCCTCTTGATTTTGGCTGAGATGATGATCCCAGCATTGTGAGATCGAGCTCTGTGTCATGCTCTGCAAAACGTGTGGCGCCTGCCCAGTGTCTCCCTCTTTCTCTCGCACCTTCCCCTCTTAAAAAAAAAAAAAATGCACTTCCACTCAGAGATCCATTTGTAAAGATGCCCGATATTCTTTACTCTAGTTTACTGGCCCAAAAAGAATGTGTTGACAGAAAACACTATTTTGGAGAGAATGTCAATTTATAAGATAACCCTGCAATAACTCAGGATTCTGCTAACAGAAGCAACCTGTAGTTCAGATGTTTTGTTTGGAGCAGGGACTTGCAGAACCTTCTCCATATGTGTCACTAAGTAATTTTCCCCAAGCATCAAACTCTGGATATTCTGGTTAAGGGTTCACCTTCAATTTAATTGAAAAGAAGAGGGTATCTTTCCCTCTGGAAGAAAGACAGAAGCCAGCAAACGAAGCACCCAAGTCAAGCCCTGAACCTCAACCCAGGCAGAAGGTTCAGAACCAGGACAACTTACTGCTGTGATGCACATCCACCAGGGAGACGACAGGGGTCACACTCCTGTACGTGTTGCAGTTGAATCTGCACTGAAGAGACAGAGGCCAGATGCATTGGAGGCATTGGATGCTGCCAAGGAGGCCAAGTCACCTGAGCCTTGAAGCACCACCTGTAAAAACAGTATTTAGCTGAGGTCTCAGGACCCATACTCTGGAAGACACAATGTCATACAAAACTGAAAGCATGCTCCTCCCTTCCAGCACAGAGCACGAGCTCAAAGAGGCCAAAACCACAGGAACCCGAAATTTGTGAAAGAATTAGCATTGCTGCTGGCAGACCTTCAAATAATACATGAATGGTAAATTGGCTACCGGGAGTTCCATGATATCTATGACAGTCCCAAGCAGGAGGATTTGTGCCAGGAGATGGTCCAGATGTCAATCACCATTTGCAACTAGTGACGAGAGTCTATGTAAAGTTCCTGCTGCTCTGAGAACCCGAACAGAAGATCTGCAGAAACCCTATTTTAACTGCATTTTGCATGACCATCCTAGGGTTGCTTACTTCTCCTTGAATCTTCTTTCACCTTTGACAAGCGTTCTCATTAATCTACCCCATAACTTCAATGACACAGAACTCCCATAGGATATGTGCATATACTCTACCTTCTCAATGTCTTTTCTACTCTACGTGAGTGACTCTGTTAATCTTTCTTTTTTCACAACTCTATTTGGCTGAAATGAGCCTCTGGTCTTTCCTTTCTAAAACATGCCCCCAATGGACCCGGAAATCAAAAAAAAAAAAAAAAAAAAAAAAACAACAACAACTAATCACCACCCAAAATGAAATTAACCTATACCTTGGAGATTCAAGATTGTTTCACTCCTAACCAGTGACTGTGCTACTGACCCAAAGGGCAAGCCCTCCAGCAACCAGCTTCTAGAGGATCCTGGGACAATTTGGGATATAGATCTGATAGGTTTTTTCCAATAATAAAACACTGCCAGCCTCCAAACCTGATTGCAAACTAAATAGATTCAGAACTTCACGAGATCCATTGTGAGGCACAGAAATGCCTGGCGGCGGTGGCAGCAGGTGCCAGTCCACATGGCTGATGGATTTCAGTTCAACAGATTTGGGATGGTTTCTTAGATGCAATAAGGCAGCCAGAAGCACACTTGGTTTCTTAGCATCTATTCTAACTAAGCCTGGCAGGCATAGTGATGAACCGTTCCATACAGATTTTGAAACCCTGCTGTGCTGGAACTTTTCATGAGGAATCTCTAGAGTGAACTTTCAGTAGTGTGTCCAAGCCAAAGCCAAGTGAAATACTCCCATCAGACTTGACTGCAATACCTGTCGATTTGGGTTGGTTGCTCTTCTCGAGGTCCCCCAAACATCCTGAGGTTCCTATACCTGCCAACAAGTAACTTTCCCTACTCATCTGGCAAGGCTCCTGGACACTGTGTCATCGAGGTGTGAAGCCGCTATTGCCAAGGGGCTCCACAAAGCCACCCTTAATTCCTGAAAATTGTCTAGTCATTATCTGAGTCTATACACATGACTCTCAAATTGGACATTTCACTCAATCCCTTAGTAAAATAATCAATGTTTCCAGCGGTGTCCTGTTTCAAGAAAAAGGCACTTGTGCTGAAATTACGCCAATAATCCTAAGTACATTGGAAGAAAGAATTCTCCCTGAGAGTTTCTGAATGATGGAGGGTTCAGGGAGGGAGTGAAGTTAAATGATCCCATTGGCTCACACAGAAATTTATCATCACATTTCTGTAGATCATGGATACTTTCAGACACAGTTTCCCTCAATCTGGAAGAAGAAACATTAAAGAACCAGTAATGTTTCAAACAAGAATCACAAAGGTAGAATCATCTTCCTCAACTCACTCAGCACCCCATCCCCTTATTAAATCTTGTTCAGCTTGAATGCAGTTTTTCCATGAGTTCTGCAAATCTGTCCCCAGTTGAGTTTGAGGATTTTCATGATTGGACACTAAGGCCCCATGAGACACATCACCGTGTAAAGTCACAGGCATTTAGTGGTAGGGTAGGGATGAAAGGCTGTGGACACACGCTTAATGAGATATATTTTCACCAAACATTGAAGGCAAGACATCAGCATGGAAGCAGAGAGGCCACAAGACCTACATCCTGGTCCCTAGGGCATGGCGTGCCCATGAGTTTCCATATCTCCAAGCCAAACACACTCATGTCTTCTGAGCTAAGGGTTCTGCTTCTAGAATTTTATCCCAAGGAGAAAACCAGAGGGGTTGTAAAGGATTTGCAACACTGTTCATGGAGGCTTTCTGGATGATGGTGAAACCCTGCAGCCCACCACCTTGCCCAAGGTCCACAAAACTGTTCAGTGCCCACTTTGAATCCACCATGATCAGGCAGGTCTAGTCCTTTCTCCCCCAGTTGCACAGCACACTCTCCTGGTGTCCACCAGGCCACTCAGCCTCTGTGTTCCATGTCCTTGATGGATCCCTTTGGATGATGGTAACCTGCATATGGGGTGGAAGGAGCAAATATACTCCTTCCCACCCTTTCTCCCTCCTTGCACCCATCCAAGGTTTGTGCAGGGGGAGCAGAGCTGCAGGGACATGCAGATGGGGTTCTTCTTCTGTGGCGCTTCCAAGAATCCCCTTGCACAGAGCCTGAGCCTTAGTGCTTAGCAGGATATTTTGGTCTCTAACCCCACCGCCCACCCCAGCCACGGGGCAGCATTCCACCCGCCAGCCTCCTCAGAAAAAACTGCTGCATCCTAGCTAGCTTCCCTCCATCCAACGCCCAGGTGCTGACCTAGGCATTCAAAAGGAGCCTGGATTAGGATACACACACATTGTACCCAGGTGCCTGATTGCGCTCCACACCACACCTTCTACTTCAGGGTTGTGGTGATGGCAGACTTCCTGCTGTGTGCTTTTTGCCCTGAGACATGCCAACCCTCTAATGTGTCACAGAGTACAGAGCTGGGCTTCAGCCTCCCTGCAATCTGGCTATCTGATGAGGCTGCCTGGGCCTGCCCACCTCCGTCCCTGCCTCCAGGCCTTTCCTATGAGCATCTGCCTGGGCCCTTTGACTCTGGCTCTGCTCCAGTGCCCCGGGCCCTGGTTGCAGGCCGTCAACAGGCAGTTGAGGAGCCACAGACTCTGGCTTGCTGGCCGTGTGTTCCCCTCAACCCAACCTTCATGGTGACCAATGTGGCCCCAAGTGCCAGATAGGCCTGCAGCCCCCGCCTTCCTGCTCAACCTCAGAGGGCACTTCAGAAGCAAGGCATGTCAGACCCAAAACCTGCTCCCAGCCCCCTCCCCACCAGCCAAATAAACCCTAGCGACAGATGTATAGGGAAGCCAACACAATCTACACTTCAGGCATTGCATATCACTCAGCCTCTCATGGTATGCAGGTAAATCAGAGAAGGATTCAGCACAACAGCACAAACAACACTTGAGCAGTGAGCAAATGTGTTTCTCCCAGGGTGGAAACATTTCAAGTAGGTCTGTTTGTCAGCCTACCTGTGCTCCAGTAAGAACCCTGCTCTGACATTGATGAGCAAGGCACAGACCAAGAGTACTTCTGCAGGGAAATGGACCCAAATGTATCCTGGATCCTTTCATTTTATTGTTTTGATTTTGCTCCAAAGTCCAGGGAGATACCTCTGGGGCATGGATGGGACTCTCCATTCAAGAGCGCAGGAGGTAAATGAGCCATATGTTCCCCTCAACACCACTCCTGTGTTAGGCCAGGTCAAGCTACTACCTGTGTGCTACCATGTGACCTCAGCAGGGCCAAAGCACAACCTGCTCCCTGGATGTGGAGAGAACAGGGATGCAGTCCCTGAGCGACACATTCTGAAGCCAGAACTCTAAGGGAACTATGCATGTGGACTGGTTGTAGCACAGAAACTGGCAGGCACCACGCTGCCCTGAAATCCACCCAGGCTCCTGGCAGTCTCAGAGTGTGGGTTCAGTGTATGCTCTGCATTCCATATTGCCCATGCTCTGTCCTGACTCAGACCTAAGCTGGAACCCCTGTGGTCCCTCCAAGGTCAGGTGGCATAAAAAGGGCCTAGAGTGGTTGAGGTGGCCCTGGGAAGGGAACCCAGTGAGGCAGATCCCAGAATGAGGCTGGAGGACATATCAGGGGTTCAGTGATATGGGAACCCACAGCAGATTGCTGTGGGAACAGGGAGCCCAGAGTCTGTGAAGGATGTTCACATCACTGCCTCAACAGCTGTGTCCCTGGTGAATGACTGAATCTGTCTCTGCCCCACATCTTCTATAGAACTGGGCCTCACAGCACTTTGTCCCCCAGGATTTGGTGAGGAGAAATCAAGGCAATGAACAATAAGCACCTCACCAGTGCTTGGAACAGAAGCGGCATCCATGAAGACACATCTCCCAGCATTGCTTGGTAGAAAACGTGTTTTAGAACCCCTGGCTCAGCTGGTCATGTGGTTTTGAACATCAGAGAAAAAGCACCTGGCTTCAGGGAGCCTCCCCACAACATGGTGCCTCAGAGCCACCCTGATCCAGTTGCACAACCTCCTGCCCAGGGACATTCCTGCCAGTCTGGTAAATATCACACAGTGTAGACACACTGCGCTGCAAGCCCTGCCCCAGGAAGCTGTGGACCCAGCAAGTTTATGGCTCCCAGTTGGGCCCAGCTGCCCTCCCCGTGTCACCAGGACAGTGGACTTGGGCCTCTGGCCTTACCTCGCTTCTCAGTGGTGAATATGGTGGCCTCTAGGGGCTCCCCCAGCCCTGCCTCATCTTGGTCATCAGTCTGAAGATGTACATTGACTCTGGGGCCAGCTCACTGGCTGTGAATCACCTCACCACGGCACGCATTTCCACTATGGTGAACATGCTGGAGTTGCTGTTGGCCAGGCAGTAGATGATCTGATACCCTGTGGGTGGGACAGGAGGGCCATGCATCATTCTTATCACCCCCTTGGACCCCACATTCCCACCATCCAGCCACCACCACTCTGCCATGTTTCTGCCATGTCCTTCCTCCTCTGTCAGCATCTGAGAGGAATGGCACAGCCACAGTGGCAGATGGAGCCTCTGAGTGCTGGGCCCCCATGACTCTCATTCCCCTTCATCCAACCCACCACCAAGATGTGGAAACAGTTTCATCTTTAGTGATTCAATGCTTACATAAAACACCAGTACTCATCATATCATCAATTTAAAACCTCCCAAAAAACCAACTTCCAGAACCAGATGCATTTCGTGGTAAATTCTACCATTCAGGGAAGGATTCATAGCAGTTGTTTGCCCACTTTTCCAAAAACCAGAAGAGAAATCTACTAAACGCATTTGCTGAGGCCAACATAACCCTAATGCAAAAATAAACGAGGACCCCCCAAGAAAAGAGTCTTACAGTCCAATATCCCTGATGACCATAGATGCAAAAATGTTCAACAAAATACTAGCAACTCAAGTTCACCAATATGCTGAGAAAATCATATACTATGATCAAGTGGGATCTTGGAGAAATGCAATGATGGTTTACAGGTGCACATTGATCAAAGTGATACAGCACATTAACAAAATAAAGAATAAAAATGATGTGATCATCTTGAGATAAGGGGAAGCATTTGACATACTTTAATATCCATTTGCAATCAAAATTCTCAACAGTGTGTGTAGACCAGGAACATACCTCAACACCGAAAAGGCCATATATGGGGTGACTGGGTGGCTCAGTGGGTTAAAGCCTCTGCCTTAAGCTCAGGTCATTATCCCAGGGTCCTGGGATCGAGCCCCGCATCAGGCTCTCTGCTCAGCAGGGAGCCTGCTTCCTCTCCTCTCTACCTACTTGTGATTTCTCTCTCTCTCTCTGTCAAATAAATAAATAAAATCTTTATTAAAAAAGGCCATATATGACAACCACACAGATTACATCACATCCGATAGTGAAAAGTTTTAGCTGTTTTTATTTCCTCTAAGATCGCCTAAGTTAGGAACATTGCCAATCTTTCCTTGCCACCTTTGCTGAACACAATATTAAAAATCCAAGGCAGAACAATTATGCAAGAAGATAATCAGAAAGCATCAAAACTAGAAAGAAAGAAGTAAAACGGTCACTACTTACAGATGATATAGAATATAAGGAAAACCTCAAAGAAGCCAGTGAAAAATTGTTCAAACTATGACTAAATTCAGTAAAGGGGCAGGATACAATATCACTACCCCAAAATCTGCTGTGTTTCTATGTGCTAATAACGAATTATCAGAAAATAAATTAGGAAGATCATCCCACCTGAAGTTGTATGAAAAAGAATAAAATACCCAGGAATATACTTCACCAAGAGGTAAAATCTTGTATGATGAAAACGACAAGATGGTAAGGAAAGAAACTGAAGGCAACTGACATAAACCAAGAGACACCACATATTCATGGGTGAGAAAAATTAATAATGGTAAAATGTCCATACTTCCCTAAACCATCTACAGTTTCATTGCAATTCCTGTCAAAATTCTAAGGACATTTTTCACAGAAAGAGAAGAAAGAGTAAAAATTTGTATGATGCCACAAAATACTCTGAATACCAGAGCAATCTAGAGAAAGAAGAACCAAACTAAAGGCATTGTGCTTGCTCATTTCAGACTAATGACAAAGCTAGAGTAATCAAAACAATCTAGCATTGTCATAACAACAGAAACACACATCACCAGAAGACAGGAGACAGCCCAAAAGTAAACACACACATCTATGGTCCGGGACCTTATGACAAAGAAGCCAAGAATAAACAAGGGGGAAAAACAGTCTCTTTCATCAGTGGTGCTGGGAACACTGGAGAGCCACATGCAAAAGAACAAAACTGCACCATCCTCTTACACCATACACAAAAATTAACTCAAAATGGGTCAAATAATTGAATATAAGTCCTGGAACTATAAAACCTATAGCAGAAAACACAGGGTTTGGAAAGGTCTTTGACAAAAGTTCTTGGTAGTGGTGCTTTTAAGCGGATACCAAAGTAAAAACAAACAAAGAAGCAAAGTGTGGGCCTACATCAAACTATAAAACATCCAACAACAAAGGAAACCATCAACAAAATAAAACGGTAACCTAAGGTAAAACATTTGTAAATTATATATCCAGTAAGGGGTTAATATACAAAATATAAAGAATTCATGCAACTCAACAACAAAACAAAACAAAACACACAAAAGCACCAAAAACAACAAAAACCCCACAAGTTATCTAGTGTATCAGGAGAAGTTCCAAATAGACATTTTCCTAAAGAAGACATAGAGATCGTCTACACGAACATGAAAAGATGCTCATCATTAATCATCAGGGAAATGCAAATCAAACCAGAATGAGACACTACGTCACACCTTTCAGAAGGGCCATTATCAAAAACAGAAGAAATAGCAAGCTTTGGTAAAGATATGGAGTAGAGGAAAACTCTAGTGCACCATTACGGGGAGTATAAATGTGTGCGGCCACTATGGAAAACAGTACAGAAGTGCCTCAAAAAAATGAAAAATAGAGCAACCAAAGGAGCCACAATTCCCTTTCTGAGTATTTATCTGAAGGTAATGAAAACATTAATTCACAAAGATATATTCACCCCTGTGTACACTGCAGGATTATTTACAACAGTGAAAATAAAGAAACAACCTAAATGCCATAAGTGGATGTATGAATAAAGAAATTATGGTTGATAAACACAGTGGAGTCCTACTCAGCCATAATAAAGGATGAAATATTTCGATTTATGACTTGGTGGCCCTTGAAGGCATTATGATAAGTAAAACAGGCCAGACAGAAAGACAAATACTAGAAATCACTCACATGTAGAACCTTAAGACAAACAAAACAAATACAAAAATGTGAGCTCACAGACAGAACAGATGGGGTCTGGCAGAAGTTTGGGGTTGGAGGTGGGAGAAATGGGTGAAGTGGTCAAAAGTAAAAAAAGAAAACAACCCAAATATACCATTTTTTTTTCCAATTAGGTAATCTGTACCCCCAACATGACTCAAACTCATAACCTGGAGATCAAGAGTCACAAACTCCATCGACCCCGCTAGCCAGGGTCCTGGAATTGTACCATCTTCCAAAACTCAATGTATGTAGAAAGGGGAAACTAATTTAATCTATGGTATTTGGAGGGCTAGGTATTTTTTGATAAATGTACAAATGAAAGAACACATTCTTCAGGGTCACACACTCAGGACTGTATCTAGTTCCAATATTTATCATGACACGGAGAAAGTAAATTGCCTTTTTAATTTAATTATTTATTTGAGAAACAGAGAAGGGGGGGCATAAAAGGGGGGAGTGACAGAGGGAGATGGAGAAGAAGACTCCCCACTGAGCAGGGAGTCTGAACTGGGGTTTGATCCCAGGAACCTGGAAATATGTCCTGAGCCAAAGGCAGAAGCTTCAACAACTGAACCACCCTGGTGCCCCTACTTAACCTCTTTTCTGCCTCTTTCCCCACCTCTGATGATATTATGAATATTTGCTTTTAGAACAGCTTCTATTTTAAATTTAATAATAGCTTTTAGATTTGAATGAAATAGAGGTCACTTAGAATAATAACTATGAGAGTAAGCCCTCAAAAATGTTTTAAAAAATCTTATTCTGGGGGTACCTGGGTGGCACAGTCAGTTAAGCAGCTGACTCTTGATTTGGGCTCAAATCAAGATCCCAACTTCTGGGAAAGAGCCCCACACCAGGCTCCACACTCAGCGGGTATGCTGCTGGAGGATTCCCTCTTTCCCTCTGACCCTCCCCTCTCTATCATATGCTTGTGCATGCAATTTCTTTCTGTCTTTACAATAAATAAAAATGTCTTAAAAAATCTTATCTTGAACATTTGGTGGTTGCATAATCATTTTCATTATTGGGCAGTGTCTCATAGTTTACAAAGCATTTTTATACATACTTTCTAATTGGAGTCAGGATATGGTCCTTGGAGAAGAATTTATTGTGTTTATTTATATAGGAAAATAAAGAAAACCAGACTTAGAGCAGGGCTGTGCTTTGCTCATGACTGCACAGCTAACAGATGATCTTCTGATTTTCAGTCCAATGGAGGATGAAAAGAAAAAATCCAAACACTGTAACAAGAGCCAATGAAGGGCCCTAGAAACTGATAATGGAATCAATGTAGTAAGACGATGCAATATTTATAAATATTTACCCATCCAGCAGTGGAGCAACTAAATATGTAGAGCATATATGAACAGACCTAAGAGAAGCAATCAGCACTAATAACATAGGGAACTTTAATACCTCACACTTCTCTCAATGATACACCATCCAGACAAAAGATCACAAAGGAAACATCAGCCTCAGACAACCCGTTACTTAGAAGGACTTGACAGAAACACACAGAGCCCTCCAT
The DNA here is from genome assembly GCF_002288905.1 of Enhydra lutris kenyoni. Taxonomy (NCBI): domain Eukaryota; kingdom Metazoa; phylum Chordata; class Mammalia; order Carnivora; family Mustelidae; genus Enhydra; species Enhydra lutris. Next base: position 107,656 of record NW_019154216.1, on the reverse strand, counting down.
CCAAAAGCAGCACATGAAATGCACTCCTCTCAAGTGCACCTAGAACACTCTCCACCATAGGTTATATGTATAGCCACAAGACAAGTCAATAAACTCCAGAAGCCTAGGACTTTCCTAAATGATGAGTGAAACCAAATCGACCATCTTTTCCAAGCACAGTGGTATAGAACTAGAAATCAATTACAAGAAGAAAACTGGAAATTCAAAAACACAGAGACTAAACAACATGTTACTGAACAACCAATTGAATTCATGGGCAAATGAACATAGGAACACAGAAATACTTTGAGGCAAATGAGAAAATAATACAATCAAACAAAAGTTATGGAATGCAGTAAAACGGGTTCTAAAATGGGGCACCTGAAAAGTCAGTGGAGCACTGTGACTCTTGGTCTTGTGGTTTTGAGTTTCAACCCCACGCTGGGCATAGAGCTCACTTTAATTTTTTGAAGATGTCATTTATTCATTTGACACACAGAGAGAGAGAGAGACTGAGCAAAGTGGAAGGAGCAGTAGGCAGTAGAAGAGGGAAAAAGTGGTTCCCCGTGCTGACCAGAGAGCTGACACAGCACTCAATTCCAGGACCCTAAATTCATGAACTGAGCCAAAGTCCAATGCCTAATGGAATGAGCCACACAGGCACCCCTTAGAGCTAACTTAAAAAAAAAAAAGTGGTTCTAAGAAGGAAGTTTATAGTGGTACAGGCCGAACTCAAGAAACAAGAAACATCTCAAATAAACAACCTAACTTGATAGCTCAAGGAGACAGAAAAAGAACAAATGAAGTCCAAAGTTAGTAGAACAAAGGAAGGAACACATCAGAACTGAAATAAGTCAAATACAGACTAAAAAGACAACAGAAAGATTAAAAAAAAAACCCGTAAAACAAGAACAACAGATCAACAAAAGCTGGTTCTTTGGAAAGAACAAAGCTGACAGAGTCTCAGCCAGACTCAAGCTAACAAAAAAGAAAGAGGACTCAGCATCAGATATGAAAGAGATGTTCCCTGATACCATAGATATGCAAAGGCTCATAAGAAAGTCCTATGAACATTTAAACCCCAAGAAGCTGGATAATCCAAAAGAAAAGGATACATTCCCAGAAACATACAACCTGCCAAGAATTAATCCTAAAGAAACAGAAATTCTGAAAAGACCAGTGACCAGTAGGGAGATTAAATAAGAAATCAAAAACTTCCAACAAGCAAAAGTCCAGGACCCCATGGTTTCACTGATGAATTCTACGGATCTTCCACAGAAAAAAATGAATACCAATCCTTTTCAAACGTCCAGAAAAACAAGGGGAAGGAATGCTCCCCACCTCATTTTATGAGGACAGCATGGCCCTTATCGAAACCTCCCAAGGTGCCCCAAGAAAATGACAGACTAGTATCTGTAATGAACATACACATAAAAATCGTCACACAAATCAAACTGATGTGCCGCATTCACAAAACGAAGGATCAGCCTCATAGGACCATCTCAACAGATGCAGAAAAAGCATTTGATAGCGCTGCTACCAAATCACTGCCCCCCCACTTGTGCTTCGCCGCCTGGCTGGTCCCTACACCCCACACCACGGCCACCCCACTGTGCCATCCCCCCACTGCCACCCTGCTGCGCCCCACACACCCACCACTGTCCCTTCCATTCCCCATTGCTGACATGGCGCTGCCACCAGCGCTGCCACCCTCCACCCTGTTACTCCACAGCAGTGCCCCTTTGTCCCACAACAGCTAACCCTCACCATAGCTGCCCTGCTGCCCTCTGTGTTGCAACTGATGCCCTGCTCTGTCACCCCCAGTGCCCATACCACTCCCTTGTGCACCCCTAGGACTCTGCCACCCTGCTGTGCCACTCTCCATTGCTTCAACAGGCCTGGTGCCTGTGTTTCCAACAGCACCACTACTGCTACCATGGTCACCCTGCTGCTCCCGCCCATCTCCACCACCCCGCCCTGCGCCCAAGACATGCCATGACATTGCCAGGCAGCTGCTGCCCCGCTGGTCCCTCCCAACCACATCCGGGCCAATCCCTCCCCTCTTCACCTCCATGTCTGCTGCCATCCAACTGCACTTCCTTAAGTCACTGCCTTCCTCAAGTCACTGCTGTCTCACTGCCCTCCCCCACTGCCATTTCTTCACTGCATACTGTCCCCTTGCTGGCTCAGCTGTGTAGAGCCCCTGCCCTGCCCACATAGCTATTAACCTGATGCTCTTGCCCTGCTGTCCCACCAAACACCCCCAAAATGCTACCGCCTGTCGTCCCCCTATCCCTACTCCAGTGCCGCCAGATTCCCTCCCCATTGACCTGCTGCTGCCGTCCCACTCATCCCAGCCTTCTCCCAATGCTGCTACTTCCTGGGTGCCCCCGCCTCGTGACCCTGCCATCCTCAGCACACCCCTCATACTGTCCACCTTACCACCGCTGCTGTAGCTAAGCTTCTGCCCTGTGTCCCAGGCCACTGCTGACCTTCACTGTCCAGTCCCCACTGATATGTATAAAGGCCCTGCCCCGCCCTTCATGCCCTTCCTGTGCAGTTGCTGTGCCACTGACTCCCAGTTGGTTCCGTTCCCCCCTTCCCACTCCACCTCCCGCCTGCCACCCCACATGCACCTGTGCAGCCACACTGTCCCACCCCACCCACCAACATGCTCATTACTGTCCTGGTGCCCCACCACATTGCTACTACCATTCCTCTGTGCTCTCCCCGCACCTCTACCCTGACTGGTGCCCTGCACCCACACTACCAATACACTGCCCTCACTAACATTGCCCTCTTACCACCACCCTGCCTCTGATCTGCTGCCGCCCTGTGTCCCACTCTTGCCCTATGTCCTGAGGCTGCCCTGTGTCCCATTGCTGCTGGCCTTTGTAGCCCAGCCCTATGCAGTCCTGCCCTGTTGACTTGCATGATGTCCCTCCTGCCACGCTGTCCCCATGCTTTTCCAGCCCCCCCTCCCTGCAGCTACCACCTAGTACTACCCCTGCCCCCCAATCTGGAGCCTTCCTGATTCCCTACCCCTGTTGTCGTGCTGCTGCCACCCCACGAGTCGTACTCCACCTTCCCCACATTGGTACCACCAGGCTGCACCCACAACATGAGCTGCTCCCACCACGCTGCACCCCCGTCCACAGCACCCCCACTTACAACCACCATTGCCTCTCCACTTCTACTCTTGGTCCCCGCTGCTTCTGCTATCAGTGGTCCCGCCCTGTAGACATGCACCAAGCCCAGCAAAGCCAGGCCCTTGCTTCGCTGCCTGACCCACCATGCCGTGACATTGACATCCCGCTTATACCCAGCTAGTCCTGCCCAGGCCCAAGTGACACTACTGCCTAGCTACTCCTCTCCTCCCACTCCGATGCCTCCTGTCTGCCAAGTGTGTGGCAGCCCAGCATGTCCACCACACCCCGTGCTGCTACCAGCTTGCTGCCCCACAAAAATGCACCCCTGCCACCCTGCTGTGCTGCTCCAGGCCCCCTTACTGCTGCGCCACCTCTGTCCTGTGCCCACGGCCTCTGTTTTGCTTCGCTGCCCCACCTTGTTGGCATGCACTATAAGCAGGCCCTGTAAGCCAGCCAAGCTATTGCTGTGCTGCTGCCTCAGGGGTGGTCCCACACTCCCTACACTGCCCTGCCACCTATATTCCACCCCCCACAGGTTCCACACGGCTGCCCCACTCGGGTGTCACGCAGCTTCCCCTTACCCCAAGAAGCTCCCCTTCCCTGTACCAGTGCTGCCTGGTGACACCCCCACTCCCTCCCCCACTGACCCCGCCCCCTGAGTGTTCTAACCTCTTTGACACCTCCTCACCCCCATGGAGCTTGGCAGCCTTGCCCGCCACACCATGACACTGACACCCCGCTGATGCCAGGCTGGCTCTCCCCTCCACCCGCAGTGACAGAGTAGTTGTTTCCCCTTCCCCCTGCTCCGCTGCCTTGCTGCGGCCACATGCATTACTGCTTTGCACACCCAGCCCCCCCCCCCCCCCCCCCGCCCCCCCCCCCCCCCCCCGCGCTCCCCCCCGCTCCCCCCCCCCCCCCATCCCCCCCCCCCCCCCTCCGGCCCCCCCCCCCCCCACCCCCCTTTACCCATTGCTGCCGCTGCTCCACTGTTGCCCTGTGTCCCAGCCTCTACTGTGCTTTGGTGCCCCGCACCCTTTACATGCACAAAGGGCCCGCCCTCCACGCCCGCCCCACTGGTGCTACCCCGCTCCAATGACCTTCACAATGCGCCCGCCCATCACATCCTCCTAACTTTGATGCCCCGCCCTCTTCAAATGCACGATGGGCCCGCCCACCAACACACTCCTAACTGTTGCTGCCCCGCCCCCTTGACCTACACGATGGGCCCGCCCATCACGTCCGCCTAACCGTTACTGACCCGCCCCCTTGATGTGCACGATGGGCCTGCCCAGCAGGCCCGCCATGCTGCTGTTGCCCCGCCCCCTTGACCTGAACAATGGGCCCGTCCACCACGCCGTCCTAACTTGCTGCACTGCTGCCTGGGGCTTCTCCCACCCTCTCACCTCCTCTGCTGCCGCCTAGATTCCACCCATCCTCCACAGATGCCACACAGCTCACACTCCTCCCAGTGCCACTACTGCCTGCCCCCATCCGTGCCTCTGATGACACCTGCTCCCTCCCCTGTGATCCCATCCCCCTTCCTCAGTGTTATCTCATGGCTGCCAACTCCTCAGACCCTGCACCCCACCCACTGTGCCATGACATTGACGCCCCGCTGACACCAGGCTGGTGTCGCCTCCCACCACATGCCACGACTGCCTAACGGCTTTCCCCTCCCCCTGCTCCATTGCCTCCCCGCTGCCAGGTGCATTACCACCCTACTTCCACCCTGAATATCTGCCCCCCTCACAGCACAGCTCACATTGCTACCGCCACGTGCACCCCTGCCACCCTGCTGTGTCCCTCACACTGCCCACCTTACCTCAGCTGCTGCTGCTCTGTGGCTGCCCTGTGCCCCTGGCCTCTGACCTGCTTCGGCGCCCCGCCCCCTTGATGTGCACAATGGGCCCACCCACCACGCTCGCCTAACTGTTGCTACCCCGCCTCCATGACATGCACAATGGGCCTGCCCAACATGCCCTATTAACCGTTGCTTCCCCCCCCATTGATGTGCGCTGTGGGCCCGCCCACCACGCCCGCCTAACTGCTGGTGCCCACTTGCACTCTGGGCCCGCCCACCACGCCCTCCCCGCTACTACTGCTGCAGAGCCACTGCCTCCGGGCTGTTCCCACCCCCACTCCCGGTCGCTGCTGCCTAGATTCCACCCACCCCCCACAGTCACTGCAGGGCTGCCCCACTTGGCTGTCACACAGCTCCCCCACCACAGGCTCTTCACTGCTCCCTATGTCACTACCGCCTGGCTGTCCCCTCACCTGCCTCTGGTGACCCCTGCTCCCTCCCCCATGGATCCCACCCCCCTACCATAGGGTCATCACCTCGCTGCCACCTCCTCCTACTTGGGCAGCCCCACGGCCCCTCCTACTACCCCATGCCATTATGGCCCCATTGCCCCACTGAGTTGCCCTTGATTCCCGCTGCCACACCCCGCCCCCCACAGCTACCGCTCCAGGGTCTTGCTGTCTCGCTGCACATTCCCCCATCGCCACTGCAGTCCTTGCCAACTACTCTCTACATCGCCCCTTCTTGCCACCCTGATGCCACACCCCTCCCTGCCCCACCACCTGCTGGCCTGGTGCTGCTGTCAGTGATTACAAGGCAACTGCCCCTTCCTTGGTTGCCCTGCTGCTGCTGCCTTGCCCCACTACCATGAGACCACCACCCTGCTGGTCCTGCCAGCCCCCCACCATTAACCCTCACTCCAGTACTGTCCTACTTCACCTCCCCAAACTGCTGCTGACCCACTGTGCCCTGCCAATGCCACTGCCACCCCACTGCACCTCCCCAATGCTGCTGTGACTGTGACCCAGTGACATTGCTTCCCTGCTGCCTCCCCCGTTGCCCCTGCTGCCTCACTGCAATGCTCTGTTTTCTGCCTCCCCTCCCCGCTGCTGCTTCCTACCCCGCCACTGTCGCATCCCCAAGAAGACCCTCCATACCACCCTACTACTACCCAGGGGCTGCCTGGCTGCTCTGACGTCACTGGCATGCCCTAGAAATCATCAGTGGGAGACCGGCCCTAAGAGAATATCTGCAAAGGGACTGGTGGCAGGTGTGTTCTGGAGTGGGTTGGAGGTATAGGCATGGGGATAAATCCCAAGAAGGAAAATGTTAGCATAATTACGTTAAGTGTTAAAATAGCCTAAAGAGCTAAATTTAAACTGCTTTTAATGTCTCATTCTTTTCCATACAGTGACTTTATTCATCATGTTGTGCACCTGAAAATAATATAATCTCAAGTTAACTAACTGGAATGAAAATTAAAACTGTAAAAAAGATAAATAAAAATCTTTTAACATCATGCATCGATTGACATACAGACATTAAGGGAACAGTTTGCATAATAAAATGTGTATATGTGTCTAGGTGCTCTTTCTCAACAAAGCCTGGTCAAAATCATGGAAAAGGTGAGTTTTATTTCCCTTCAGAATCACTCACTGTCCCGGGCTTTCATGTATAGGGTACATAAATATGAACAAGCTTTTCTCAAAAACCAATAGAAAAAAAAAAAAAAAGAGCTCCCACGAACCAGCACTAGATGTCCACTCTAGAATCGCATGAACAGAAAAGCCCTCATTAGCTTTGTTGTATGAGAAAACCTTGGGATATACTCATTAGAGAAATAAGTGTCAAGTGAAATACATCATAAACAAGAACTTCTTCCTTACCATAATGCTCACTGGGGAACTTAACCCTCCATTTTATTTTTCTCTGATCACCAGAAAAATCAAAACTTAACAGCACACATAGCCCAGTGGTTATATTAAATTTATGCTTTGCTCTCTGTTAATATTAGAACTTAAACCTTGGGGCTTACTCTGATCATACATGTGTAACTTTTAGGATAAGATGTACATTAATTTAAGTATATGAATAAATTCACCCTCTTTATGTTTTCCACAGCAAGCATTTTTACTGACATAATTTCATGGGATCTTCATCACAGTCCAGGTGAAAGCAAAGGTATATGTTTATGGTATATAAAAGGTAAGCAAAGGTAAATGCACAAAATAAGAATCTGTGAAATAAGACAAATGCAAACCAGTAAGTTTTAAGAACTAATAGGCAATATTAATTTATACACTAATGACTTGGATAGTATCCTATCCAGTAGATAGAGGGGCGCTCCAAATGGCCACAAGAAAGAAAAGACTTCCAAGATAGCCTGTGAGATGGAGTACATGGGTGGTGCAGTCAGTTAAGTGTCACACTCTTGGCTTTGGCTCAGGTCCTGATCTCAGGGTCTTGGGATCCAGCCCTTCACAGGGATCTGTGCTCAGCACAGAGCCTGTTTGTGTTTTCCTCTCCCTCTGACCACCCTGCAAATAAATAAATCTTAAAAATAAGACATCAAGGGAGAAAACAAAACATAATCAGCTAAGAATCCATTGTTTTAGGCAAGATCACCCTCCTAAGGGAAATATAGGGGGCCAAACAGTAGACTTCCTAGCGCTGACCAGGAAATTCCCACCTGGGCTGGCTAAAGGTTATATAGTTCCAGATGTTGCAACGGCAGTTGGGTCATTATTAAGTCTTGGCTAACCAACTTAGGGCCTTAAGCCATGTGAGGGTATTTTGAGCCTGTGGTTTTCCTTTTGAACAACCCCAGCTTTTGATCAGACTCTCTACTTAACTGAGACATGGGTTCTAAATTAAAGGCTTTAACACCACTCTCAGCAACTGCTCTGAAGTTCTCACAGTACTTGTTGGTCCTCAGTGAAGTATTCAGAGTTCTTGACCTTTCTGATTAACCCTTGTGATGTTCAAAAGTCACCATTGAAGTATTACAAATTTTGAGCTGGTCATGATATTCTTTATGTTTGTTTGTTTTTCTGATGTTCCAGTCTTAGAAAGATCATTAGTGTGCAGGTTAGTGTCTCTGTATTTGTATTTAGAGCTTTTGATAAAACATAAAGCACCACACAGATTATATTGATTACAATAAACAAGATAATTCCCAATGTTTGGAGTGCAATTTGAGGCTGTGTACTCCAAGACTCAAAGCAATTAAAAACAAATGGGTAAGAAAGACCCTGCTGAAGGAGTCACTCTTTTAAGCCATGTGGCTCCCTCAGTAACCTGATGTTATTGGGCTTCAACTTCCCCCAGAACTCCTCTTCGGGGTTTAGCACATGCTCTTGTCTATAGCACAGACCTAGCCTTGTTCAGCTAAGAGATAACTAAGGGCTATCTTTTTTTTCAACAACCCCTTTGGCCAGAGTGTAAGGATTCTTGTTGGGCAGACATTGCTTTGGCAAGGGGTTCTGCAAAAATTTCAAGAATGAAAGAAAAGGTCTTGGGCATACTCCATCTACATTTATCCCTAACCTGGGAAGTAAGGCCAGCCAAAGGCATGAATCTTGGGACACAATTTTTCCTGGTAGTTCCCTTCTAACTCAGAACATGAATGTAGGGAAGTTAACCAGTGAGATGTCTTATTTAGCTCGAGTAATTTTCAGACCAGGGTTGAATTTTCTGGTAGCCTGAAATAAAAGGATGCTCTAAATTCCAGAGGATACTGCTGTAGTAATAACCTGGGCAATACAGATGACGGTGTTACCTTTCCAGACCATTGCCAGAATAAAGGAAAAGAGAAGAGACATAAAACATCAAAAGATGTTTGGTCAAAGCTTGGAGTCTTTATCCATTGTCTTGGGTGAGCACGGTCTACCTAGATGTCAGCTATTTCACTTTCTTCCAAGTAGATTCAGAAATATCAAGTGTCTGTGTAGGACCAGGTGTCAGGTGGAGACTTCTGTAGTTGTGGGATGTGCACCGGAGGCTCAAAACCTTTGAGTTTTACAGAAGGATATTTAGTAAATTCCCTCTTTTACTGGCTTTCAAGGCCTGTCTTCCTCTAATTATGTGTTTCAAATACTTAATAACCAGGCTGTAAACTGTGATGGAGAGGATTTTTTTAACTGTTACCTAGGAAGTCTTCCATAACCTCTTGATGACAGGCTTGAGCACTGGATATCACAGACTTACAGTAGTTGGATAGACCAGCATGCAACACAATGGATCAGTAAAAGTTTGTACACCGAAACAATTCAAGGAAGTATGCAAGCATTTCCTAATGACTCCTGTGATTTGCCCAGTGAAATATGTGCCCTGGTCACTGGAGATCACAGAAAGTGTGCCTCAAGGGAGAAACCCAATTTTAACAGGGTCTTTGCCATAGTGCAATCATCATCCTCTTGGCAGGGAAAGGCTTTAACTGATGTAGAAAATACAGAAACAGCAACAAGGGTATATGCCAAACCCTACTAAGTGGCAGTGGAATAAACCCAGCTGCAGGTTTTCAAAGGGTCCACAGGAATGAGGCCTGAAACCTCTGGAGACAAAAAGTTGTTCAGGATTATGGAATGGACAAGTTAGACACCACTGGTAAACAGGTGTTTTTTTTTGTTTTGTTTTGTTTTGTTTTGTTTTTTTTTTTTTTTTTTTTTTTTTACTGTTTTAGAAGGCTTCCCACTGATGTCCATTTTATCATTTGAATTATCTTAAATGCCCAATGGTGGATGAAGGAATGAAAAAAAAAGAAGAAGAAAAATGGGGTTTGCCAGGGTTCTGGGAAGAACCAAGTTGTTGTCTTGGTTTTCCCTTAGCCTGACTCTTTCTTTAAAACACTCCAATTATTTACCCCCCTTCTTCTCTCTGATTCAGAAGGAAACAGGTGCCATGTTACAAGGACATCAGGATGGCCTGCATCTGGCAATGAGGAACCATGTTCTGTCGAACTGGAATGGAACTTATTTACATGTGCCACAATCTTACAACTATAACAGAAAAAAAAAAAAAAACCTTAGTATGAAGTTTATATGAGAATGGTTCCCATGTAATTTAACTTATCAAAGAAGCTAAATTAATTAGCAAATCCTTTGGGATGTTCCAGGTCAAAGAGACTTAAGAGGCCTAATACTCCAAATAAAATAAAAAACAAACAAACAAACAAACACAAAATCCTTCATTCTCTTCAGGAAGGAAAAACAAATTCTGATTTTTTTAAAATTTTATTTATTTGACAGAGAGAGATCACAAGTAGGCAGAGAGAGAGAGAGAGAGAGAGAGAGAGAGATGGAGGAGGAAGCAGGCTGCCCGTCCAGCAGGGAGCGTGATGCGGGACTCAATCCCAGGACTCTGAGATCATGACCCAAGCCGAAGGTAGAGGCTTAACCCACTGAGAACCAGGCATCACAAATTCTAATATTTTACCAGCTTACTTTTGATTGGAAAATTCTTCATTCCAATCTTAGACTGTCCTGACCACTCATATCATTCCTTTCCAAACATTCCTTTTTTAGAAGTCTTTACAACTTTTTCTTTTACATTCAGATTTTTGTCCTGAGTTTACCCTCTTTAGGTAACCAGCTTTGTTGTAACACAAAATTCCTTTCTTTTTTCCCCTGGAAGGGGGAGAGAAAAGATTTCCATTTCTCATTCCTTTACTTATGAAAAACACACATCTTACCTTCTTTGTATTTGGAGTTGTTTTTTCTTATTATTTTCAGTAGCCTTCATTACATTACTTAGAATTCTTAACTCTTGGAAACTTTCATTTTTAAAAAAAGCAGTTGTGAACTGTGAACAAGTATTCTTTAGGTTGGGAAATTTATGAATGCATTTCATAATTTGCTGAAATATGTGCTTCTTCATTAAACAATCTTTCAGGAAAGCACAGAATGCATTTAAAAACAAGCCCAGTTTCTTTGCAGTAAGGTAACCTAAAGGAGATAAACTCATGTTCATTTACTAATAACTTAGTATTATCTTACTAGTAATGATCTAGATATTTAATGAAAGTAATTTCATTTAACCATTGACCTAACTCACCAAAACATTAAAGTTTTATTTAATCAAAAAGATTTGGAAGATTAAGACTTTATCTAAAATTTCTAATTTTATTTACATCTATTCAGTGTAACTTGTTCCTAACAGTTTCACTGAGATTACCCATAAAAATTGTGTGAGACATGGGGTATGATCAGTGAAGTAGGAGATGAAGATTGCAGGTTGTGCTTGTCCTGATGTGCACAGGTGATGGATGGAAGTGTGAAATCACTATACTGTGCACATGGAACTAATATAACACGCTGTGTTGAGTAGCTGGAATTAAAATAAAATTTTAAAATATAAAATAAAAATTAATTAAAATAAAAATTAGAAAAAAGAAACATAAAAGCTTGTCATTCCTCCAAGCTAGTTTTTAAAACATTTGAATAGAGATCACATCTACTTATTTCATTAAACCAAGGCACATGACAGTTTTATTTTTAGTGCTGATAATTAAAGCCAAGTCTATTTGCCCAGATCATATGAATTTGAATCACATTTAGGTTAGTTTTTATCTTTCTGACAGTTTTACAATGCCCGATTCTTACAAGTACTTGTATCCAATCCAAGGCGATAGGGAACTCTACAAATTAATTTGGGCAATATCCATCCAGTGAGAAAAATATCTCACATTGACAACATATATTTGTAGACACAAAGACCACTGCATGGAGCCTAGAGTCACAACATGTATGGATAAAACGTTAAGATATGTATGTGTCCCTGGAATATTAAGGAGACTATACTAGAATTTAGGCACAGGAGCCCTTTAGCACTTTGTATTTTATATTTATGTATTATTAGCAGTTTCTACTTTCAAAAGGCATCTTTCCTTTTTTTCCCCTCAGTCTCTGGCATCTGTAGGTTGGTTTTATATTTCAAAGATACGATAAGATGTATAACATTAAGGAGAAAAAAAGCCAATCTTTCATAAGCCCCCTTTGATAAGCAGGAGAAGTTGGGAGATTGGGAAAAGGAATAGGGGAACTTTGAATTGCTGAAAGAGCTGCATTTACAGTTCTGTTCAGATTTGTGAGGACAGTTGCTCTCAATGACACACAGACTTGTATTTACATGAAACGACATCCTATGTTGATCCAACCTATCCAGCATAAGAGTTTCAAATTGCTTCCTTCCCTCTGGTTGCATAATTTGAATTTTAAGGATTTTTGGCAGTATGGAATGACCCCACTTGGGTATAAGATGGGATCCCAAAGGGGGTGCAAAGATACTCTCTCCCAAGATCCAGAGTCACTCACAGTGAGAGCCAAAGGAAGGAACCAACCAGCCGCAGGTTCCCAGCAGGGAAAGCTAATAACAAGTATGCAGGATGCCACCAGCAAGAAGGCAATAGCCTATCTCTGTGAGAGAAGGGATACATAGGAATGGGTCTGGACTTAGAAGGATGAGACAATGTGAAATTTTATTATCCTCTCTGGATCAAGCACTGCAGACAGAGAGATCTGGAAGGAGCTAATTCTGCTAAGGGTTTGTAACCATCCCTCTACAGTGCCAGCTTTTGCAGGACCCCTTCTGCAGGCCCTGGAATTTACTAGGATTTCCATTGGCTGTTTGAGGGTATAGTATTATACTTATATAGTAGCTTTCCAGTAATCACCCACTTTCATCAGCTCTGGGAGGAGCTCATTTGGGGGCCCTCTCATGAAGGTAGATACTGGGGTGTGCCAAAGGCCATGACTGTGGCAGACATCTGTTTATGGATGTGTAGTTTGCAGAGTGAAAAAATGATTCAGACTAGAATGAGTGCTCAAAGGAGCAAAAATGGGAGCATGAGGAGTTATATCAGTCTTCAATAGTTTTTTTCTGTTTTAGGTACTTCTCCAACCTTTAATTTTTCATTAAACTTTTACAATGAATGTTTGAATAACTTTGGAATTTTGAAATATTTTAGAGACTTCTCTTGCCAATTAACAAAGGTATCTTAGTCTACTTAATTGGAGAATGCTTGCTTCTATATGCATTTCTTAAGTGCTGTTATCTAATTGGAAATTTCTCCATTTTGGACATTGTATTTCTACGTTCTAATTCTCCTTAGGGCTGGCAGCAGTATGAAAACTAGCCACTAATGGAATTAACATCCCTTTCTGCCCAGCTATATATCAACAAATAAGTTGTAGTTCACACTTCTGTCAGGACTTATTTTTGGATCTCCAAACTGACAGTTACCAAGCCAGATCCTTAGGACACAAAACAAGCTTAGTAGGATCTTGCCATTTTTGCTAGATATCTGTAATATTTGGGACAATAGTTGTTAGTTGTACAATAAGCAGGTGTACTAGAAGGTGGTGAGTTGACTCATCATAATTTAAAGATCCTAGGAGCTAAGACTTATCTGAGCAGAGTTAACACCTTGCAGGAATGTGTCCTGGAATTGGGGATTGTGTGTGTGTTACAGTGTTAGCTCTCAGTACACGAGTTTTCTTGAGGATAATGGCTGACCTATTGTCCTGCCTACCCGCTCCCTGATCAACTTATATTATCAAGGGGGTGTTCTTGGGGTGGCAAAGGCTCTAATAGCTCTTGAATGCTTGACTAATGCCTTCCAATTTTTGCAGGTTATTCTGCCTCTGAGATCCCTATTAGGAGTAGTCTTTATCTACAAACAAAACAAGACAAACAATAATGTACACCTTGGTGTATGGACAATAAAGATACTACTGAGTTCTAGACAAGGAAGGCTCTGTGTGCATCAACAAGTCTCCCTGGAACCATGCTTGGATTATACCCAGGGAACTGGGATCTGAACGCTTAGGGACTTGGCTCAGGGCAGACATTTCTGCCAGTTCAATTGGACTCTGGGAAAATATGCAAGCTCAATAGAGCTCTAGACAAACACGCCAGATCAGCTGGGCTCTGGGCATAACCATTGGCCAGCCCATGTTGACCTGAAAGCCAATTAGATCAGAAGCCTGAATAGAAAGATAGGGAAGCTCATAACCAAGAGGAACTCACCCATAGGACTCGAAAATAGCAGGGAAGACAGGGAACACAAAGGACTCAGGGCTCCCACACCTGTTTCTCTTTGTGTCTGAATGTCCGTGGAAGTCCATTTCTGATCCCGTTGCTGCCACCAAATTGATTAAATAACAAAAATTGAACCAAGTAAATGTTAAATATACAAATGCTGTATTAATCAATCAATTCATGAGTGAGGCATCATCCCACCTTGCAAATATAGGTGAGCTCCAAAGGATTACAACAAAGGAAGAGGAGAAAAAAAGAGAAATCATTAACAAAAAGTCCATTGTGGGATGTCTGGGTGGCTCAGTGGTTTAAGCCTCTGCTGTTTGCACAAGTCATGATCTCAGTGTCCTGGGATGCAGCCCCACGTTGGGCTCAATGCTCATCAGGGAGCCTGTCCCCCCCTGCCGTCTGCCTCTCTGCCTACTTGCAGTCTCTGCTGTCAAATAAATGGGTAAAATCTTTTTAAAAAATCCATTGTATTAGGTATTATTTCCCTCCTAAAAGGAATGGGAGGGATCAATCAGGAATCTTCCTGGGGTTGGAGGAAACTCCGATATTCACTGCTTAAATGTCTCTTCTGGGGTTTGAAATTGTACTTGAGTTAAGTAGTAAGTTTTGGCTTAGTGACGTGGGCCTTAAGTTAAAGGTTGCCATTTTGGGTCTGTAGGGTTTTTTTTTTTTTTTTTTTTTTTTTTAAGATTTTATTTATTTGTTTATTTATTTTGTCAGAGAGAGAGAGAGAGAACACAAGCAAGGGGAGCAGCAGGCAGGGGGAGAAGATCAGGGATTTTTAAGTGGGACTTGATCCCAGAACATTCAGATCCTGACCTGAGCATAAGACAGACGCTTAACCAATGGAGACACCCAGGCATCTCTATGTCTTTCTTTTTAACAGACCCAAGAAGATGAAGACTGACTTTAAAATTTAAGACTTCTATATAGAAAGTTCTTCACAGGTCTTGTTATGTTCTTTCCACCCACCGCTGAAAAATTTCTCTTTAAGAACAGGGAAAAGTACAAACAAAAATTCCTCCCCATGGGCTCTCTGGAGCCTTAATCCATGATGTGAATGCTCAGGAGTTGATTTCTGAATCTGGTGAGTTAATGATCCACTGCCTGGCCAGGGAACATTCAGCCATCTGCACACACTTTCTAAATATGACCAGAGACTGCATCAATGAGGTTAATTTGGGACACCATGTCTGAATCACAAATAACCTTGAGTGGTTAGGAAAAGTATATTGACCTTACTGTAGTGATCCTCCTTGGGACAGTAGTACATCCTGCATCCCTCCCGCACCTGGCATATACTAGAAGTGTAATAATGTTTGCTGAGCAGCATTTATCAATGGTAAGGAATACATTCCTTATGTACAATGGAAAAATAGCCACGTTAGACTCACCCAAACTTCACTTGAAATTTCACCTTACAGTGATATATAAAATCTAAATTTGAGAAACCCAAGACCCTATTAAAACCTCATCAGCCAAATTATTATTTTCTGTAGAGCTTCAATGTGGCTCCAAGAAATGAACAGCATTTTGTTGCCTTGATCTTATTGTTTAGGATTTATAATTTGAGTAGAGCAAGATTGAAATGAGAGGGAATTTGAATGCTGACTAAAACATTCCTGAAAGATGATTAATTGTTCTTATTTCCTGGTCAAAGTTATCAAAACTGGTTCTCTTTTGTGAGTTTATTGTGTGTAAGGTTGCCAGGTGCTTTCATGTGTATTGTTTCATTTGATGCATATCATGACCCTAAAAAAATAACTGTGACCTTAATATTTTGGATGACAAAACTAAGGGGAGAAAGGGCAAGTGATTTTGTCTGTTTCATTCTCTGTATGTTCCAAAGGCTCTACTATTTTGACTCCATGTTGACATATAGAAGGATATTTATGCTACTGTTAAAAGCATCAACATGAAAGAAAGACTTCTAGTCCTTTGTTTTCCATTAATACTTTACAGAAAGTTACAGTATTCCCTTTGGTGGAAAAAATAGGTTCTAGGAGGTTTATCTTTTTCTGTAAGCACATACCTTTGCTTATTGAAGGAAAAAGTGGCTGGGGGAGCACACTGATTGTGGGAGGTTGTGCTGTTCAGCGAAGGTTGCAGTGGGGGGGTCTACATGATCTGGACCAGGGGAGCAGGCTGAGGCTTCACTCTAAGGCAGAGGTATGGGTGCACTTTGTTTTCCACTAAACCTCCAAAAAGCCACCAAATGAATAAAACCTCCAGAGAACAAAACCCTGAAAACTAATTTCCACAGAGCCCAGCCCCTTGAGAGGCATCAGGGAGACTCAGCCTAAGCTAGACTGACTGAAAAACAATGCGACAGGCTCCTCCTCCATAAGGCAAGCCAAAGTATGAGAAAATAATCACCACAGGTTCTCCAAAAACTATAAAACTCCAACATTAGGGAGAAAAAATAATATATTAGCTAAAGGTGTTTCCCTAGAACCGTAAATTTCATAGATATAACTTATTGTTTTAAATTCATTCTCATGATTCTTGTTTTTAAAAGAAATTTGAACACACCATTACAACTAGAGGTTTAATACAACATAATTCATGATAACCTTTTAACTTGAACTTTTTTCATATATATACATGTGTTTGTTTTTTTTTCTTTTCGTTTTTTATCTTTTTTATATATACAAATAGATACAAGCATCAAGGTATTCCTTTCCCCCTATTCAATCCTATCCCTTTATATATACCATTTTAATCTCCCTTTATCTCTGGAAAGTTGAGACCTTTAACAAAGATATAAAGATACTCACAGGAAGAACCAAAATAACATTCCTCACCCACACTGAGGATTTATTACCACCTTCCAACTTTTTCTTTTTCTTCTGTCAGTGATTCTGCATCTCTTTTTTATTCTTTCTGGTATTATATAAATCTTATTCTTGGAGTTTATTTTGTCTGGGTTCTTTTTTTTTCCAATTTACTTTTGTCAGCCTTTTTATTTGTTCATTGCTGTTCATATACATTATAAATCTTACTTTGGGGGTTCATTTTGGCTGGGCCTTCTCTTTTTACTCTCTCCCTCTCTTTCTTTCTCCCTTTTTTCTTTTTTTCTTTCTTTTTGGTGGTGACTTCCAGTACTCTGCAATGTTACAGATTGCACCTTGCCTGGATCGTGGTTCATATATTCAGCTGTACATCCCCTCACCCACCTCTCAGCAAAATTACTAGGAGGAGGAACACCTAACAGAGAATAAATTCAGAGACAGTGGCCACTGGCACAGAAATATTGGATATCAACATAAACAAGGTGTTGGAAATGGAAATCAGGGTAACAATTATCCAGGCAATATCTAGGTTTTCAAAGACCGTTAGTGACAACATAGAATCTCTAAGGGCTGAAGTGAGAGCAAATCTGGCAGAAGTTAAAATTGCTGTCAATGAGATCCAATCTAATCTAAGTACTCTAACAGCTAGGGTAAAAAAGGCAGAAGATAAACTTTCTGATCTTGAAAATAATGGATAGTAAAGAAGAATAAGGAGGAGGCCTGGAACAAATAGCTTAGAAGCAATGACAACAAACCTAGGCTAATATATGACGCTATGAAATATTCCAGTGTCAAAAATATTGGGAAGAATGGGGGGGCGAGAAAGAGAGAACAGTAGAAGATAGAGTTGAATAAATCCTGGATGAAAAGTTTCCTAATCTGGAGAAGGGAGCAAGTGTTCATGTCCTAGAGGCAGAAAGGACACCACCCAAGAACAATGAGACTGGAAAGACCTCAAGGCACATCATTGTAAAATTCCTGATTTATAAAATCAGAATATGTCTTGAGGTCAGTTAGGGGGAAGAGAACCCTTCATACAGAGGGAGGACCATCAGAATAACCTGTCCACATGAACCTGGCAAGCCAGGAAGGCTGGCAAGACATATTCATGGCAATAAGTGAGAAGAACATTCAGCCAATAATAAGTTATCCAGCCAGGCTGACATTCAAAATTGATGGAGAGATAAAGAGCTTCCAAGACTGGCAAGGTTTAAAAGTGTACATGACTACCAAGCTGGCACTACAAGAAATATTAAGGGGGGGAGGTTCTATAAAAGAACAAAGAACTACAGAATGAAAAAGAGCAGAAATATACAGTGACAGTCTATGGAAATAAGAACTTCAGAGGCAACATGATATCAATAAAAATATATATTTCAATAATACCTCTGAATGTGAATGGCCTAAATGCTCCCATAAAATGGCACAGGATTGCATATTGGATACATTGACAGGATCTGTACATATGCTGTCTAAATGAGACCCTTTTGGAACCTAAAGATAGATCCAGACTGAAAGTGAAGGGATGGAGAACAATCTTTCATGGCAACGGACCTCAATAGAAAGCTGGTGTAGGAACTCTCATATCAGATAAATTAGATTTTAAACTAAAGTCATTATTTAGAGATACAGAAGGACACTACATCATTCTTAATGGGTCTATCCACCAAGATGAACTAACAGTTGTAAATATTTATGCCCCCAGTATGGGAACAGCCAACTACATAAGCCAATTCTTAATCAAAATAATCAGATTGATATGAATAATTAATACTATCGGATCTTAACATGCCATGCCACATGTAATAGACAGATCAACCAAGCAGATACTCAATAAAGTAATAAGAGCTTTGAATGACACATTGGACCAGATGGACCTCATAGATATATACAGATCATTCCACTAAAGTGCTCATGGAACTTTCTTCAGAATAGACCACATACTGAGTCACAAATCAGGGCTCAACAACTACCAAAATATTGAGATTATTACCTGCCCATTCTCAGACCACAATGCTTTAAAATGGAGCTCAACCACAGGAAAAATTTTGGAAGGCATTCAAACACTTGGAAGCTAAAGACAACCCTGCTTAAGAATTTTTGGATCAACTAGGAAGTCAAATAAGAACTTAAACAATTCACAGAACCAATGAGAATGAAGACACATCTGTCCAAAACCTATGGGATATGGCAAAGGTGGTCCAAAGGGGGAAATAGATAGCCATCCAAGCCTCACTAAAAAAAAAAAAAAAAAAATCCCAAATACACTAGCTCTCTTTATCACTTAAAGAACTGGAAAATCAACAACAAATTAAGCCAACCCCATGCACAAGAAGGGAAATAATCAAGATTAGAGCAGTGGTCAATGAGATAGAATCTAGAGATACAGTGGAACACATCAAAAAATCAAGAAGATGGTTCTTTGAAAGAATCAGTAAGATCAATAAAGCAAGGGTAAAACTAACCCAAAAGAAAAGAGAGAGGACCCAAATTCATAAAATTATGAATGAAAGGGGAGATATCACGACTAAAAGGAAATAGAAAAATCATCAGAAATTTTCAACAGTTTTACGGCAATAAGTTAAGCAATCTAGGAGTACTGGATACATTTCTGGAAACAAATAAACTTCCAAGACTGAAATAGGAAGAAACTGACAACCTGAGTAGACTAATATCTAGTAATGAGACTGAAGCAGTGATCAAAAACCTCCCAAAAACACAAGAGCACAGGACCTAACGGATTCCCTGGGAATTCTACCGAACATTCACAGAAGAAATAATACCTATTTTCCTGAATATTCTTTCTTCAGATTCTCTTGAAAATTCATTAAAGAAACAGAAGGAAAACTTCCAGACTCATTCCTTGAAGCCAGTATTAACCTTATCCCCCAAACCA
Source organism: Enhydra lutris kenyoni (assembly GCF_002288905.1). Taxonomy (NCBI): domain Eukaryota; kingdom Metazoa; phylum Chordata; class Mammalia; order Carnivora; family Mustelidae; genus Enhydra; species Enhydra lutris. The sequence goes on along the minus strand of NW_019154216.1, from coordinate 87,994 downwards.
GGCAAAGACCCCATCAAAATTAGAATTTCAGACCAATATCCCTGATGAATATGGATGCCAAGGTTCTCAACAAGATCCTAGCTATTAGGATCGAACAGTACATTAAACAGATTATCCACCATGACCAGGTGGGGTTTATCATTGGGATGCAGAGGTGGTTCAGCACTTGCAAATGACTGTGATACAACAAATCAATAAGAGAAGAGAGAAAAACACATGGTCCTCTCAATTGATGCAGAAATAGCATTTGACAAAGTACAGCGTCTGTTTCTGATTAAAACCATTCAGAGTATAGGGATAGAGGGAACATTCCTAAACTTCATCAAATCTATCTATGAAAAACCCACATCAAATATCATTCTCAATGGGTAAAAGCTGGCAGCGTTCCCTGTGAGATCATTGTTCAACATAGTGTTAAAAGTCCTAGCAACAGCAATCAGACAACAAAGAGAAATAAAAAATATTCAAATTTGCAATGAAGAAGTCAAACTCTTTCTTCACAGACGACATGATACTTTATATGGAAAACCCAAAAGACTCCACCTGCAAACTACTAGAACTTATACAGCAGTTCAGCAATGTGCAGGATACAAAACCCATGTAAAGAAATTGTTTGGTTTCCTATACATTAACAATGAAAATATAGAAAGGGAAATTGGAGAATCGATTACATTTACTATGGCACAAAAAAACATAAGATACCTGGGAATAAACCTAACCAAAGAGGTAAAGGATGTGCACTAGAGGATCTCCCTGATGAAATCTCCCTGATGGCCAATAAAAATGAGCGGCTTTTTTTCTCATGTTTGTTAGCATTTGTATGTCTGCTTTGGAGAAGCGTCTATTAATGTCTTCTGCCCATTTAAATAAAATGTGATTATCTGTTTTTTGAGTTTTGAGGTTGAGGTTTTCTTTATAAATCTTTGATATCAGCCCCTTGTCTGTCGTGTCATTTGCGAACATATTTTCCCATTCTGTAGGTTGCCTCTTTGTTTCGTTGAGTGTTCCCTTTGCTGTTCAGAATCTTTTGATCTCAATGAAGTCCCAAAATTTCATTTTCACTTTTGTTTCCTTTGCATTTGGAGACATTTCTTGAAAGAAGTTGCTGTGGCCCATTTCGAAGTGGTTACTATTTATGTTCTCCTCTAGGATTCTGATGAATTCCTGCCACACGTTGAGTTTTTTTTTAACCCATTTTCAGTTTGTCTTTGTGTATGGTGTGAGAGCATGGCCGAGTGTCTTCTTCTACATATAGCTCTCCAATTTTCTCAGCACCATTTATTGAAGAGGTTGTCTTTTTTTCCAATGGATATTTTTTCCTGTTTTGTCAAAGTTTATTTGACCATAGAGCTGTGGGTCCATATCTGGACTCTCTACTCTGTTCCACTGGTTGATATGTCTGTTTTTGTGTCACTACCATGCTGTCTTGATGATCACAGTTTTGTAGTAAAGATTGAAATCAGGTAACGTGATACCCCCAGGTTTGTTTTTCTTTTTCAACATTTCCTTAGCAGTATGGTGTCTCTTCTGGCTCCCTATAAATTTTAGGATTGCTTATTCCAGCACTTTGAAAAATGCTGGTTGAATTTTGATCGGGATGGTGTTGGAAGTATAGATTGCTCTAGGTAGTATAGGCATTTTAACAATGTTTATTCTTCCAATCCGTGAGCATAGAATGCTTTTCCATCTTTTTGTGTCTTCTTAAGTTTCTTTCATGAGTGCTCTGTAGTTCCTCGAGTACAGATCCTTTACCTCTTTGGCTAGGTTTATTCCAAGGTATCTTATGGTTTCTGGTACTATAGTAAATGGAATTGATTCTCTAATTTCCCCTTCTATATTTTCATTGTTAGTGTATAAGAAACCAAATGATTCCTGTACATTGATTTTTTTAAAGATTTTATTCATTTATTTGACAGACGGAGATCACAAGTAGGCAGAGAGAGAGGAGGAAGCAGGCTCCCTGCTGAGTGGAGAGCCCATTGCGGGACTCAATCCCAGGACACTGGGATGACGACCTGAGCTGAAGGCAGAGGCTTTAACCGACTGAACCACCCAGGCACCCCAGTACATTGGTTTTGTATCCTGCACATTGCTGATTTGCTGTATGAGTTCTAATAGTCTCGGTTTTCCATATAAATTATCATGTCATCTGCAAAAAGAGAGAGTTTGACTTATTCTTTGCCGATTTGAATACATTTTATTTCTCTTTGTTGTCTGATTGCTGTTGCTAGGACCTTTAATACTATGTTGAACAGTAGTGGATAGAGTGGGCATCCTTGTCATGTTCCTGATCTCAAAGGGAAGGCTGTCAACTTTTCCCCACTGAGAATATTTGTTGTGGGTTTTCATAGGTAGATTTCTTGAAGTTTAGGAATGTTCCCTCTATCCCTATACTTTGAATGGTTTTAATCAGCAACGGATGCTGGATTTTGTCAAATACTATTTCTGCATCAATTGAGAGGACCAGGTGGTTTTCCTCTCTTCTCTTATTGATTTGTTTTATCACAATGATTGATTTGCAAATGTCAAACCACCCCTGCATCCCAGGGATAAATCCCACCTGATTGTGCTGCATACTCCTCTCAATGTACTGTCGGATCCTATTAACTGCGATCTTGTTGTGAATCTTGGCATCTATATTCATCAGGGATATTGGTCTGAAATTCTCCTCTTTGTTGGGTCTTTACCTGGTTTGGGGATCAGGGTAATTCTGGCTTCATAAGAAGCAGTTTCCCTGGACAAATATTGCTTGCAGTTTTAGTAGCACCATGGTGCAGAGACAAGCTGGAGCTCCTAGGACCTCTGAGACAGTAGATGGGGCCGTGCTCTGCCAGTGGAAGTTGGCAGAGGGGGAGTCTATGTGCTCTGGGCCACCCAGAGGGGAATAGACTGAGGGCTCTCTCTGAGGTGGAAGTCTGGGTACAGTTTGCTTTCCTCTAAACTTTCAAAGAACTGTCTTTCCTCTTGATAGCCATTATATTTGGAGAAGCAATCTAGTTGTTCCCATAGAGAGATCAAAAGACTAACTTTAATGAGTCTGGATGGGGTCTCACCTCAGTCAGCATCTCCAGGAAATAAACCTGAACAGAGGGAAGTCCAGCTCAGACAGCTCCTGGTTCTGATAAATGCTGAATGACTATCCCTTCTCATAGTATAAACATTTCAGCTCTGTCTTCCACAGATGAGTGTTTCCTGATCTCAAAAACACCCACTGAGATGTTTGAGGAAAGAACCATACATTCTGCAGGCCAACACCAGCAAAGGAAAGTGGACACTTGAAATGATTAGCAACATATTTCAAGTCCCCCCAAAAGATATTCAAGGACCAGCATGGCAGGAATGCTCTCTACTATGGTTGCTGTTCTTAGATTGCATTGCTTGGAGAATTCTTGACACAACTGTTAATGGGCAGGAAATAGACTACAATTTAATCTCTGAAGAACACCATTTCAGGAAAATAATTAGCTTTGTGTATTTATCATCCACTGAACACTATTGGAAGATGTTTATTCTCCACAGTAATATCAGGTTGTATTCTATTTCTTCATATCCCATTTGGTCCATCTGCAGCACTGCCACCATTCAGGGAGGGAGGCGGGATGGAGATTTAGGTTTCAGACGGCTTTGAAGTTACCGTAAACCGATTATCACACATCTACCCAGACATTAAAGAATGGAGTTTTAAAATGAGCAGGAATTTAAGATATTTTCAGTATTTCTTGGTCATTTATTAAAAGCCAAGCATGGCATCAAATTTAACCCTAAAAGTTAGCCTGTAAATTTGCCTTGGACCAACAATTTAAATGCTTCCACTAGAGTACCACTCTGTTTCCACTGATGTGTTGTTTCTATTCCCACTAGACTGGAGAAAATGTCTCATTCACATTTGTATTCTCAGAAAATGGCACAGCCGTCCATCATAATGCAGGTTCTCTGGAACGTTTACAGGGTGAATGCTGGCATAAAACTTTGCTGGCCTACTGTGCAATGCCTTCTGTGATCTTGTCAAAGTCTCTTTTATGGAGAAATCATTCTGCTTCTGAAATTTCTAAGAAAAAAATCGGAATGAGTTCTCCCCATTTTAATATTTGTGTTTTATATGCATGGTCAATGAGCTTCTTTTAAAACAAAATGGAAAATAGTCTTTTTTTTTTTTTTTAACTAAGCCTTGGTTATCCATAGAGAATGTTCCTGAGGCTATGAATGCCTCAGTAATCAGATTTTGCAGATGTCTCCTTTTAATTATTTTTAATAGGCTCCACAGCTCAGATATGTGAGGTGTGTGAAGTTCAGCCTTTGCGTAAATCTGGGAACTGACTGTTTGCCACTAACCAAGGTGTTGCATGATGGCGTCAGTGCAAAGGTTAGTGTTCCCCCAAGCACCTTGCCAACAGACCTATAATTCACAAATAACCTTCATTACCAAGAGTCTCTCCGGCCTCAGGTGTTTTCTTTTGTTTTTGTTTTTGTTTTTTTAATTTAAAATATGTAACAAAGGGAAGGTTCACAGTTAGGAGCCATTTTCTCAAGCCATGAAGCCACCATCCTGAAGAACTTGATCATATCATTGCTACCCCATCCTTCGTTTATGCCAGGCTTTTCAAGCATGAGATGATTTTGTTTTGAACACTGCTCTACCAAACAACACAAGCAAAATCACCCTGCAGTAAAACAATCTCACATTATGGTGGCTTCAAACAACATAGGGGCTATGATTCCCTGCATTCTTCTCATTAAGGACTTGAGTCTGCACAGTGGTCAGTCTTTGCAGAATTGCTGCTACCTGTGGCAGTGGGGGGAGAGTCTTCAAGTGCCCCTAGGAATGAACATGCCGCTGCCATTCACATTTTATTGGCCAAAGTAAAGAACAAGGGGATTGCCATTTTCAGTTGTTCCTACAATACGAAAATTTGGGAATACTTTAATAAACAGCACTAAGGTATGTCACAATTGCAGCTGATAAATAAAAATTTATCTTAAAAAGACTTCATTCTGAAATAGTCTAGCTGTATTAACCATCTCTCAAACACATTTCTAAATAATGTTCTGTACAAAATACAAGGAAAAGATTTGTATTAGCATTTTGTTTCTATTACTTTTGCTTGTATTTGCCATAATTTATCTTGTTGACTGTCTGACATTTAAACCACTTGCCATAGGAAGATTCACCAAAGATCCTGTATTAGGGTCCCCCATTATGGTAGGTCATAGTTTTTCTTCACAAGAAATGTGTAAAAGTTTTGATAGGCACTGCGAGTTCAATAAAAAATGAATAGATAATTATTATCATAGGGAATATGATAAGATATTTCATCTTTTAAAAATATGTGAAATCTGGATGGATCCTGGCTGTTGGCAGAACATAAAACCTCCCAGTCATCCAAACTAGCTCTTATAAACTAGTAAACTAGTTTATGACTGTAAACTAGTCATAACCCGTATATAGGAATTCAGTCATCAAAAATTAATTAATTAATTAAAAAAGAGAGCTACTCATTCACAAGTTGCATTATAACGGTGGGCTGGAAAACCATTTGGAGTTCTTTTGCTCTACATCCTCATTCTAAATTAATCTCTATTCATGCTTGCCTTGACCTTCACACACAAAGGCTATAGACTTGTTCTGCATAACCAAGGCTACTATAATAGATGTCCAGAGGTGAGGGTTAGTCCACCTGAACACGGGCAGAATAGGCCTGGCCTGGAGGAAGCTTCAGGATTTCTCCTTCTTACTCCTGGTTTTAGCTCTGGAGTGAGAACAATTGCAATGTTCCTCCACACTGTAGAATTCCAAGAGGCACTGCTTCCTCTTCAGATTATCTCCTTGCTTTTTTTTTTCCCCAGGGGATGCAGTGGCTTCCAGGAGTAGCTCATCTCTGGGTTCTGAGACCCATGCTTCCTCCCCTTCAATAAATTCTACTCATTGGAATGATTCCAGGGAACCCAGTTCTTTACTGGACCCTGATGGATACCACTGTGCAAATCGAGGGATCATCACTTTCTCCATATGTGTACTCATTTACTCAAAATTTGGTCCGATCAGGAATACAGTCACCCAAAGATCAAACTGTTTCTTCTTTAAACAGAAAATATCTGAGCTCTGAAAATGTAAAAACAATTACTGAATTCAACTCTCTTTCTCAACTTCTGGAAGCCAAGTCCTCAAACTTTATATCTCACAATAATTTCCCAAGATTTCTTACTCTTTTGAAGGTCTATTGAGCTGTTGTTGTTGTTGTTGTTGTTGTTGTTGTTGTTGTTGTTGTTGTTGTTTTTATAAATTTGGCATAGTGTGAGGAGATTTTATCACATTTTGCTAGTTCCAATTAGCTTGTTAATGGCCAAGTAAACCTGGACTTCCATCAATGATCTTCTACTGTGTATAGACTCCCATCTAGGTACTAAATTGTCTGTTGACTTTAATAAAACATGGGGGGTGACTTTTTTTCCATTGAAGTGATATATTCTCTGCCAAGTATTATGTTTTTGTCCTAAGCTTCAACCCATACTTCTCTTTTTGCGGTTTGTGGGTCATCTCAGACAACAGACAACCACATTCCCCATGAGTTTCCAACTCCATCCTTGGGGCAGCTCAAAGTGAGCCCCAGAGGGATATGTCTTGGTGAGAGGAGTGGTACAGAATGGCTTCTGTCAATTTCTGCACTCCCTGCAGTTACACCAGCAATGACTGCATGACATGAGGTCAAGAGGGCAGCACTGTGATCCCTCTGAGCCTCAGAAGGACTTACACTAAGTGCACAGCTCTTTCTATGCCAAGCTCAGCTCTAGCCACATAGGCCAGTCATCAGCCCCTCTGCAAGCATCCATGGTTTAAAAATCATAATCTCTTTCTTTTGTTCCTTGACTTCTAAGGGTAGCAACTGCTTTGTACCATTCCTATTCCAGAATGTCTTTGTGCTTTCTTTTTGCTACCCCAATTCTGAAATATGTCATTAACGTTTCCATACAGCAAATGCATCTGTTTAAATAATTGGTGTGCTCTCTTTTTCTCTGGATTGGTGTCTGACTAATATTTATGTCAAATACATAACATTTATGCAATTTATTTAAAAAAAATATATAGCTCAATATACCACCCAAGAACAGCTCTTATTAACATTTTTACCTCTTTCTCCCAGCATTTTCTATTAATTAAAGTAATAATTTCTATTAATTAAATTATCTTAAATAAATATTATTTGAGACTGACATTTGTTGTTAGGACTGCAAAAATAGCCTAAACACTTTTTTTCTGTTATTCATAAAATCTTTGGCAGATCTTGACCAAATTAGAGTGGTACATACAGGATATATATTAATATATTGGCTTATGTGCTTTATTCAAAATTTTAATGGAAAACCAAGAAGGCCATCTACAGGTACAGGCAATTGTACTTCAAGGCACCCAATACTAAGGTTTCTGGAGAATCGGTGAGATTCTAGGTGGGATGCCATGCTGGGAGCAGGGGAGCAAAGAGAACCAAAAGCAAAAACTACCATGGCAAATAAATGCTCCGAGTTCTTGAATATTTTTGTTCACCATCAAGATGCTACTCTCTTGATTCCTACTAAGCAGTATATTCTGGCTAGAGTATCAGGCAGGACTGAATCACTGATTGGCATTTCATGACGTGGGCAAGATGTGTGTCAAATGCTCAGACTTGGAAGCCATTTGTCACCAGCAGTATCACTTAGGGCCTCTGGGTGCAGGTGGCAGACAGGATGAGATAGGTGGGGTCACTCACTCTAAAGGATGTATTACTAGGGAGTGGGAGGAGGTGGAGACACCTTTATGCTGTGATGCAGGGTGATGTGTGGGCCAAGAGAAAGGAAAGACAAAGGGCTTTGTAAGGAGCACTTTGAACTTATGCAGGTGCATGAAAACTCCGGTCAGGCTGATGGGTGTTTTGAGCAAGTAAAATTTTAAAAGTCAAGAAACACATAACAACTGACATATGATCAACACCCAATCAGTATGGATGAAACTCTAACCAATCCACCGGATGAGCACATCTCTTTTAATGAAACCAATATATTTCATAGCTATCAGCACATGTCTGTTATGAAGATTAGGCTATATGTAATTTGAAATGCAGAAACAGAAAGCAAAAATGGCAGTTTGTTGCGTTGTATGCACTTTGGTGCATTGTATGGAGATCTCTGGCACTTGTCCCTCTTGACTTTTGCTCAAGGTACCAACACATCACTGGTCTCTGTTCCTCTCACTTCAGCATCTCCATGGCTGTGTCTGTGCTGGATACATAATTCAGCATATTCTCTCATTTATACTCTGGAAACATACACTCTTATTTATTGTGAGCTATGCAAAACTTACTGTGGATTTTACTCAGGAGATGAATGCAATTGTTTACATCACACATCCCACAATTAAAAAAAGAAAAAAAAAACTTAAAAATCCCCATGACAATTTGTTTTCTCCCACAAGTACAGTATCAGCCCTGATCAGAGATCTATCTATATTTTCTTCCCCTACTTCCTCCACCAATATTTGGCCTCTTCTTAACAGATATCACTCAGATATATATTTTGTTACACACAATGATTTTGTTGGTTCTTCCTGAGCTGACAGCTCATCATCAATATGTCCAAACCCGTCTTGGTGAACTAAATGCCTGTGTTCATAATCTCTGCCCTTTTTTGAAGACAAGCACCTGCTGCATGAGTATGACCCTCATGGCTCTACACCGCTCTAAACCATTTTTTTCTCAAATATGCATAAAGCTCTGTCCCAGGGGACTATCCGTAGATAAAATTTCCACATCTTATAAAAAAATCCACTTTTGCATTATAATGTTCATGATATTTTCACTCCCTTTTCCACATAAAATATACTGTGGATATTATTCCACTTCAGTTAATGGATAATGATGGATGATCTCTCTTTGTGTCAGTGCTAGATAATGGTTTGATTTCCTCTGCTGATTTGGATGACTTTAATTTATTTTTGTTGTCTGATTGCTGAGGGTAGGAATTCTAGTACTATGTTGAATAACAGTGATAACAGTGGTGATAAAGGACATCCTTGCCATGTTCCTGACCTTAGCGGAAAAGCTCTCAGTTTTTCACCATTGAGAGTGATATTCACTGTGAGTTTTTCATAGATGGCTTTGATGATGTTGAAGTAGGTACCCTCTACCATTCCCCACACTTTGAAAAGTTTTGACCAAGAAAAGATGTACATTGTCAAATACTTTTTTCAGCATCTATTGAAAATATCATATGGTTCATGTTCTTTCCTTTATTTATGTATTGTAACGCATTGATTTATTTGTGGATGTTGAACCATCCCGGCAGCCCTAGAATAAATCCCACTTGGTCGTGGTGACTAATCCTTTTAATGTACTCTTGGACCTATTGGCTAGTATTTTTTTTTAAGATTTTATTTATTTATTTGACAGACAGAGATTACAAGTAGGCAGAGAGGCAGGCAGAGAGAGAGGAGGAAGCAGGCTCCCTGCTGAGCAGAGAGCCCGATGCGGGGCTCGATCCCAGGACTCTGAGATCATGACCTGAGCCGAAGGCAGAGGCTTTAACCCACTGAGCCACCCAGGCGCCCCTATTGGCTAGTATTTTGTTGAGAATCTTCACATCAGTGTTCATCAAGGATATTGGTCTGTAATTCTGCTTTTTGATGGGGTCTTTGGTTTTGGGATCAAGGTAATGCAGGCTTCAAAAAATGAGTTTGGAAGTTTGCCTTCCATTTCTATTTTTTGGAACAGTTTCATGAGAATAGAAATTAGTTCTTCTTTAAATGTTTGGTAGAATTCCCCTGGGGAAACTGCCTGGCCCTGGGCTTTTGTTTGTTTGGAGATTTTTGATGACTGTTTCAATCTTCTTACTGTTTATGGGTCTGTTCAGGTTTTTTTATTTCTTCCTGGCTCAGTTGTGGTAGTCTATACTATCTTTGAAGTTCAGGAACATTCCCTCTATCCCTATACTTTGAAGCGTTTTAATCAGGAACGGATGCTGGATTTTGTCATATGCTTTTTCTGCATCAATTGAGAGGACCGAGTGGTTGTTCTCTCTTCTCTTATTAATTTGTTCTATCAGATTGATTGATTTGCAAATATTGAACCATCCTTGTAGTCCAGGAATGAATCCCACCTGGTCATGTTGGATAATCTTTTTAACGTGTTGTTGGATCCTGTTTGCTAGGATCTTGTAGAGAATCTTAGCATCCATATTCATCAGTGATATTGGTCTGAAATTCTCCTTTTTGGTAGGGTCTTTGCCTGGTTTGGGGATCAAGGTAATGCTGCCTATATGTAGAAGAATGAAACTCGACCATTCTCTTACACCGTACATAAAAATAAACTCAAAATGGATAAAAGACCTCAACATGAGACAGGAATCCATCAGAATCCTAGAGGAGAATATAGGCAGTAACCTCTTCGATATCAGCCACAGCAAATTCTTTCAAGATATGTCTCCAAAGACAAAGGAAACAAAAGCGAAAATGAACTTTTGGGACTTCATCAAAATTCAAAGCTTCTGCATAGCAAAGGAAACAGTCAACAAAACAAAGAGGCAGCCCATGGAATGGGAGAATATATTTGCAAATGACAGTACAGACAAAAGGTTGATATCCAGGATCTATAAAGAACTCCTCAAACTCAACACACACAAAACAGACAATCATATCAAAAAATGGGCAGAAGATATAAACAGACACTTCTCCAATGAAGACATACAAATGGCTATCAGACACATGAAAAAATGTTCATCATCACTAGCCATCAGGGAGATTCAAATTAAAACCACATTGAGATACCACCTTACACCAGTTAGAATGGCCAAAATTAGCAAGACAGGAAACAACATGTGTGGGAGGGGATGTGGAGAAAGGGGAACCCTCTTCCACTGTTGGTGGGAATGCAAGTTGGTGCAGCCTCTTTGGAGAACAGTGTGGAGATTCCTCAAGAAATTAAAAATAGAGCTTCCCTATGACCCTGCAATTGCACTACTGGGTATTTACCCCAAAGATACAGATGTAGTGAAAAGAAGGGCCATCTGTACCCCAATGTTTATAGCAGCAATGGCCACGGTCTCCAAACTGTGGAAAGAATGAAGATGCCCTTCAATGGACGGATGGATAAGGAAGATGTGGTCCATATACACCATGGAGTATTATGCCTCCATCAGAAATGATGAATACGCAACTTTTGTAGCAACATGGACGGGTCTGGAAGAGATTATGCTGAGTGAAATAAGTCAAGCAGAGAGGATTATCATATGGTTTCATTTATTTGTGGAGCATAACAAATAGTATGGAGGACAATGGGAGTTACAGAGGAGAAGGGAGTTGAGGGAAATTGGAAGGGAAGGTGAATCATGAGAGAGTATGGACTCTGAAAAACAATCTGAGGGTTTTGAAGGGGCAGGGGGGGGGAGGTGGGGGGAACCAGGTGGTGGGTATTGGAGAGGGCACAGATTGCATGGAGCACTGGGTGTGGTGCAAAAACAATGGATACTGTTACACTGAAAATAAATTAAATTTTTTTTAAATTAAGAAAAATAAAAACATTTCAGCAAAGTAAGGAATGTGGAGATTAACAACATTCTGGCACCACCACCTAAATCCAGATGGTGACTCCAGAATGTTGACTTGCCTTTGCAGGGGTACAACTAGAGGATACTCTTACACAGAACTTGAACTCCAAATTGATTATTTTTATATGCTTCATGTCCAGGTGTGGGTTTTTTTGGCACTGAAGCTAAAAACTGTTCATGTGCAAATTGCAAAGATCCTGAATGATTGCTGTGGTAGGAATATCTCTGGATTTGTTAAACTGCAGTTAGAAACATTTTGATAAATTTATTTAATGACTTAGTCTTCCCTATCATTGGCTTGTTCCTGCAGTTGATGCTGGTATCATTGAAGTGTGGTACTTGCATGAGCTTTTTGCCCACAATTTTCCAAAATAATGCCTCTGAAATGGTGTCATGCTAAGAACTCAGTGGATACATACACATATACATATACGTATACATATACATATACATATACATATACATATACAGATACATATACATATACATATACATAGTCTTCTATTATTAGCTCATAATGCCACTGCATTCAGTTCCCAAAACATGAATGTTCATATAGAAAATATTAAATATTTACTTCCATCAACTTTTTAATTCAATATTTTTCCTTTATTTTAAAAAGATTTATCTTTCTGACAAAATTGTCCAGTGAAGCTTACTTGAATCATCATAATTAAGTTAGGGTTAAACATAAAAGAGATTTGTATTTCCTGGATTAACTAATAACATTGATCTGTAAATTATCAACAAGGCTTTATTAAAAATGAAAATGACAGGGGAACCTGGGTGGCTCACTGGATTAAAGCCTCTGCCTTGAGCTCAGATCATGATCTCAGGGTCCTGGGATTGAGCCCTATATCTTCCTCTCTGCTCAGCATGGAGCCTGCTTCCCTTCCTCTCTCAATGCCTCCCTCCCTGCCTACTTGTGATCTCTGTCTTTCAAATAAATAAAGAAAATCTTTATTAAAAGTTAAAATGACCTTACAAATAACTTGGAAATATAAAAAAGTCTTTAAATATGCTCACATGTTCATACAAATGTGGTTAAAATTTGTCAAATAAAGCAATCTTATAGTATAATATGGTCTTACTGAGTGTTTCGAGTACACAGATCATGCTTTATTACTCACTGAGCGAGTTCAGAAACACTAAAACTTTTCCAAAACACAAGTTTATTAATCATGAACTTGGCTGTCATGTCAATGTCAAATCACTATAAAATCTTCTGAATACTGTTTCTCCTGCATTTCTTTGTCGCCGCCTGTAAGAAATGGTCATGGACTGGTAGCATTATGAGTATCACTGCTATTCATGCACTTATGGCTCCTGAAGTGGTGAGCTTAAATCCTAGACAACCTCTGTGAGGTGCAGTGTGTTTGTGTATCAGGGAAGCAAGAGTTAATATGAGGGAGTGAAACCCTAGAAGGTGGAGAGCCTAGAAATATTAACAGAGGAATCTGATCTCATAGCCACAGGTACTTGGGAGCCAGCACAGCTTCTTAAGCAAGGGAAAAGCATGAGGGTAGTCACCTTTTAGCAGCCAGAGCTCTGCAGGAGGTTGGAACATCATAGTGATCTTGTGCAACCTACTCATTTTAAAGATAAGAAAACCGTTATGTAAATAATTCACCAATAGAACCAAAGCTAGCACCCCAAAACTAATACCCCAAAATATAAAGGTATTTACAAAGAAGGTTTTGAACAAAAAACTGAATAAAATATGCACAGGAAATAGCTTGTATGGCTTGCCATATTTAAAGTTAGGTGACACTCTCGTTCAACATAGTATTAGATGTCCTAGCAAGAGCAATCAGACAACAAAGAGAAATAAAAGGTATTCAAATTAGCAATGAAGAAGTCAAACTCTCTCTCTTCACAGATGACATGATACTTCATATGGTAAACCCAAAAGGCTCCACCCTCAAACCACTTAGGCTCATACAGCAATTCAGTAACATGGCAGGATACAAAGTCAATGTACAAAAATAAGTTGCTTTCTTATACACTAACAATGAAAATACAGAAAGCAAAATTGGAGAATAGATCCCATTTACTATAGCACCAAGCACCATAAGATACCTGGGAATAAGCCTAACTGAAGTGGTAAAGGATCTGTACTCAAGGAAATGCAGAACACTCATGAAAGACATCGACGAAGACACAAAAAGATGGAAGACCATTCCATGCTCATGGGTTGGAAAAATAAACATTGTCAAAATATCTATGCTGCCTAGAGCAATCTAGATTTTCAATGCCATTCTGATCAGAATTCCACAGCATTTTTCAAGGATCTGGAGCAAATAATCCTCAAATTTTATAAAATCAGAAGTGACCCTGAATTGCTAAGGAAATGTTGAAAAATAAAAACAAAACTGGGGCCATCACGTTGCCTGATTTCAAGATTTACTACAAAACTGTAATCAGCAAGACAGCATGGTAATGACATCACAACAGACACATCGACTAGTGGAACAGAGGAGACATCCCAGATAGGGACCCTCAACTCTATGGCCAAATAAACTTCAACAAAGCAGGAAATAATGTACAGTGGGAAAAAGACAGTCTCTTCAATAAATGGTGCTGGTAAATTGTCCTGCTATGTGTAGAGGAATGAAACTCGACCATTCTCTTACACCATACACAAAGACAAACTCTAAATGGATAAAAGACCTCAACATGAGGCAAGAATCCATCAGAATCCTAGAGAACATAGGCAGTAACCTTTTCCACATCGGCTATAGAAACTTCTTTCAAGATGCGTCTCCAAGGGCAAAAAGAACAAAAGCAAAAATGAACTTTTGGGACTTCATCAAGATCAAGAGCTTCTGCACAGCAAAGGAAACAGTCAACAAAACTAGGAGGCACCCACGGACTGCGAGAAGATATTCGCAAATGACAGTACAGACAAATGGCTGATATCCAGGATCTATAAAGAACTCCTCAAAGTCAACATACACAAAACAGATAATCATGTCCAAAAATGGGCAGAAGTCATGAACATATACTTCTCCAATGAAGCCATACAAGTGGCTAACAGACACATGAAAAAATATTCATCATCACTAGCCATCAGGGAAATTCAAATGAAAACCACATTGAGATACCACCTTACACCAGTTAGAATGGCCAAAATTAACAAGACAGTAAACCACTTGTGTTGAGTGGATGTGAAAAAAGGGGAACCCTCTTACACTGTTGGTGGTAATGCAAGTTGGTGCAGTCATTTTGGAAGACAGTGTGGATATTCCTTAAGAAATTAAAAAAATAGAGCTTCCATATGACCCTGCAATTGCACTACTGGGTATTTACCACAAAGATACAGATGTAGTGAAATGAAGTGTCATCTGTACCCCAGTGTTCATAGCAGCAATGGCCACGGTCACCAAACTGTGGAAAGAACCAAGATGCCCTTCAACAGACGAATGGATAAGGAAGATGTGGTCCATATCCACTATGGAGTATTATGCCTCCATCAGAAAGGATGAAAACCCAACTTTTGTATTAACCTGGACCTGGCTGGAAGAGATTATGCTGAGTGAAATAAGTCAATCAGAGAGAGTCAATTATCATATGGCTTCACTTATTTGCTGAGCATAAGAAATAACACGGAGGTCATGGGGAGATGGAGAGAAGGGAGTGTGGGAAATTGGAGAGCGAGAGGAACCATGAGAGAGTATGGACTCTGAAAAAAAATCTGGGGGTGGGGGGTCCCTGGGTGGCTCAGTGGGTTAAAACCTCGGCCTTCGGCTCAGGTCATGATCCCAGGTCCTGGGATCAAGCCCCACATTGGACTGTCTGCTCAGCAGGGATCCTGCTTCCCCATCTCTCTCTGCCTGCCTCTCTAACTATGTGTGACCTCTGTCTATCAAATAAATAAAATCCTTAAAAAAATAATCTGAGAGTTTTGAAGGGGCGGGGGTGGGATGTTGGGTGAACCTGATGGTGGGTATAATGGAGGGCACTTGTTGCATGGAACAGTGGGTGTGGTACATAAATAATGAATTATGGTACACTGAAAAGAAATTTAATCCTTTTAAAAAGTGGGGAAAAAAGTAAAAAAAAAAAGGTAGGTGACATTGGAATGCCAGGAGTAGTTATATCTGGAAAAACACTGTGGAAGACCTTAACTTTACCCTCCCTGAGAAAAATTCTCTGACGTTTAAATGCCTTTGCAAAGATACTCTTAATTCAATGACATGGCAGTTTTCAGGACCCTCCATTCCCAACAGCTATGTGACATGCATTAGCCATGACCATGGAAGCGTGAAGAAAGTAGACAACTACAGAAGACATTGGGGGAAGTATAAAAATTCAAGGACTGAAGATGGCAATATAAAGTTGCAATTAGCCCATTTTTATACTTTTTTGTATGACATTTCACTAAAGTTCATAAACTTGCAAATAACACAATATAAATGCAAAATGAGTCTCCTGAATTTTTATTAAAAAATTGTAAATTTGTTATGGTAGTAGTAGTTTGAATTAATTTAAAATCATGAATTACTCTAATGATATTCCAGACATTGTGAGTGGACTTTAAACAACTGTTTCCCATTTTTAAATTTGGTATGCAATACTTTACACATATGCAAGATCTTTGGGACGAGTTGACTCCATCCCCTATGCTACAGGTGGGAGAAGAAAATGGTACAAAACATCAATGGAGTGGAAAAGGGCCATACTTTACTCCTCACCTTTTCAGTAATCCCATAATGACCTCCTGCTAGACAATCTCTGGCCCACACAAAAAAGTAATCACATCCTTTAAGAAAATGAATAGAGTCTATGGGAGAGCAGAAACAACCTCAGAACAATAAGAGTTGGAAGAGACTAATGGGTTGTCCATAGAGCACATCATTAGTTTTTGATGTGATGTTCACCAACTCATTAGTTTCGTGTAATATCCAGTGCTCACCACAACAAGTGCCCATTACCCGATTACCCCATCTTTCCATGCCATTCCATTCTGTAATGCACGGTTTGTTTTCTGGACTCCAGGGTCTCTCATGGTTTGTCTCCCTCTCTGATTTCTTCTTACTGATGAATTAGATAATTAATTTAAGTAACAGTTATTGACAAATCTATATAGAAGATATTGGTCATTTTGCTGGAGGTGCTGCAAAAGTCTACTGTATGGTATTTTCATTATAATGTGGTAGGAAAGCATGAAAAAATAAACAAAATGTGAATATATTAATTTCAAAAACTAATTAATCAAACCAGCCCCTTTGGTGATAGAAAATGATGGGGAAAGCATAGTAGACCATTCAGCAGGATGATCACAGAGGGCCTAAAGAGATATATTTTACTAAGAACTGAATGAGGAGGAGGCAGATGAATGATAACCAGAGGAACTGCCCTGTTCTTAGGTGCGAATTACAATTTCAAAGCCTCAAAAGAGAAAGAGCTGGGATCTGATTTGTTAACTTATTGTTGAAACTCCAGGACCTGAAAATATGGAGTACATGTTAAGTGTGAAGGTAATAAATGATTATACATTTTTTACATTTGAAAAGAATAAATAAGGGAGAGTTTTGTTATTTGCAAAGGGCCATGTATACATTTGAGGAGGCTGGAAGTCATAGATGAATCTTGTGCTTCCTTGAGTTTTGCTATACTTTGCATTTCCATAATATACTGTTTATTAATTTGACCTACCAATGTGTTCTCAAGACTACAAGCAGTATTGTATTATTGATTTCCATTAAATATGACAATTAATTGCTAATTTTATAATAACCGATATTAAAATGTTTTACTTGAACTCTCAATGGGCACAAAAGTGGTGAAGCCTTAAAAAAAAAAAAAGTGGTGAAGCCTTGACATAAGAAGATGGAAACATATGGAACTAAACATTCATGCAGGGCGAAAAAACCAAACTTGGGGACAATCTGTTACATAGACTAAGAGCAATATTTATTTAAATGCAAGTGATGAATATTTTTACCACCTAGGCTTTTGTTAGAACAAATTTACAATATTCCTAAAGAATTATGGGATGTGTTTAACTTGGAAAGTAAGCAAAACAAGGTAATGTTGTATTTCTGGAAAGGATGCTGGTGCTTTCTTCCTTGCAGACAGGCAGAAACAGAGAATTGCAACTTTCCAGAGCAGCAACTTCCACAGAAACCAGTCTTGGGTTTGGGAAACCTGAGCTGTAATTTGTGAATTGTTTGATGGTTTAGTGTGGATATGACTCTGATAAGAACTCTGATGGGGGAAAAGCCCCGCAAAACAAAAACAAGCTCCAAGGGGACCAAGCCACAGGGAGCCTCTATACATTTGTGAGTTTTACCTCCAGGGGCTCTACCAGGTACTCATAGTTAATAGTGAAGAAAAATTTCCTCATGCCACTAGCAGGAAAAAGGGAAACATAACCATTTTGAGAATACCCTTTTATCTATATAAGGACAACTCTAATCGCTGATGGAAAGTATCGATGAAGAAGAGAATTGGAGAGACTCCTTATTCATGCATAAAAAGGTTAAATATAGTCAAAATGCAGTTCGTCACAAATTTGTCTGTAGATTCAAGACAATCCCAGTCAAAATCTCATGAAGTTAATTTATGGATATCAGCAAACTGATTCTAAATTTACTTGAGATGGCTGAGGATCAAGAATAGTCAACATCATTTTAAAAAAGAAGAACAAAGTCCAAACACAGATAATACTCTTTGTATGAAAGGAAGGGAATTCAGGAACCTGTGGTTGGGAAGCTGAAATAGTCTGGAAATGCCCTCTTATCTTTCAATGATAAGTTTATGCAAATAATAAATAGTAGATAAATTAACATAAATACCAGAATGAGACACACTTAGGCCCTTAGGGTGCAAAATTTAAGAAGTCACTCACTTGCAGAGTCATGGAGGTTCATGGTTGAGGCTTGCACAAAGCTATGCATGAACGTCTCCTGACATCATGTGCCCTGGTAGCATCAACTGGTTGTGCTGGTTCCAGTGCTTACACTATGTCAAAAACAATTATTTATTCTTTTCTCAGATGACATGGCTATATTTCAGTTTGGAGAATAGCAAATCTCAGTGAAAAATAGTAATGAAAGAGTATTAAAAAGAAAAAAAATCTAGACACTAATAGCAAATTTGCAACCATTTGTCCAGCAAATCAATTTTTATTTTGTACTTACAGATCTCAGTTATACTTCCAAATCTGTTACAATTTCACTTTCCTCATTTACAGTATTTATTCACTTAAATGTATTTATTGAGTTCCTACCTAATGTGTCATATGTTAGGCAATTGATTATATATTGGTGAAGTAAGCAGAAAAGCTGACTGCCCTTTTGGATTTAATGATTAGTGAGAGAGCAAGAGACATTTAACATGTACATAACTAAGTTAATAAGGACTTATCATTTTGGTAAGGACAATAAAAGAAACCAATGCAATGCAGGAATGTCTATTATTATTGGTTCATGTTGGAGGAAACAATTATCATCTCCAAGACGTAAGATATGGTGGGGGATCAACCATATAGCAAAAATTTGGGGGTGCAGAGTGGTTGAGGAGAATTCCTGCTTGAAGTCCCAAAATATTTCTTTGAATATTAAATATTAAAGTTAAAAATGAAATAAAAATAGGATGTGTGTGCATGTGTGTATGTATACATATACATATGTGTGTGTGTGTGTGTTTAAGTCCAAGTTTCTGTGAATGAGGCATAAACATATTAATTCCTACAAAACTGTACCAAATAACCATTTCGCAGCTGTTATAGAGATTATAACTGCCTTTCAAGCTCATCCTCAGGCCCCTGAGACCTTTATCAAGTGTTTTCTGACTATATTAAATTTTCATCTTTATTCATTTTCTTCTTTTTTATTCCTATATTCATTTACCCTATTATACAATGCAACATGTGTGTATGTATCTTTTGCATTATTCACAGCTTCAATATGTCTCGATCTTTCCTTTCCAGATAGATTTAAACCCCTTAATGTTTTGAATCATAAAGCCCCCAAATATTGGGGATATTGCCACACATATAACAGCTGTTCAATTAGTAACTGTTCACTGTATATGAAAATAAAATAGAACTCTAAACTTAAAAGAAGAAGAAAATAGAAACAAAATTTTGTTCAATGTCAGCTTAGACCTGTGATGGTATTTCTGAATTTGAGTTATTACCCTGTTTATGGTTGATTACTTATTGTAACAGTATCTGACAAACTATTACACTTATCATTTTTTAAAGGCTTCCTACATTGCCAAGAAACCTACTGGGAGCTTTTACTATTTTTTCATCCTTACACTAATTCCATTATGATTGGTCATTTCATTACTTACTTTTGGAACAAGGAAGTAATGTTATAGAGATATTACCATGTTCAAGGTTATAAACCTTAAGTGATAGATCCAGGAATCAAATCCAGGTGTGTCTGACTCCAAAGCCCATATCTTAAAGTACTGCATCACAAGCAGAAAAAGTGTGTTCCGGAAGTTCACCTTGAAATTAAGAATATATTCAAAATTATAAAAAAGAGAAATTAAATGCCCTGTGTCTAAATTATACTAATGATTGGCCATATAGGAAATCATAAGATAGCTACTTAAATTTAACCTTACACTAGAAAGAACTCTAATTCTAGCCACCTGACTCAATCAGCCATTAAGAATGCCAGGTGATGTGCAGAGAAAGATGCTTATCCCATAAAAGTGATTCATGCACCCTCTTTCTGGAAACAGCTTTCCATTGGGACAAATCAAAGCCATGAGCTTCTACTGAGGACACTGTCTACATGAGCCAAAACCCATTGAGGTTCACTTTTTTTGTGTGTGATTGTGATTCTAAAAAGTACTTGGCAAACGTTGCAGGATGTTTTGTATAAGAAGGCAAACAACAATAATGGAGGGAAATTGGGTATTTTCCATGAATGGTCTTCTGAAGGATCTCTAGTATTAATATTCCATTTATTCCAATTTGGAAGTTTTAAATGAGGGTGAACAATAAAACAAATCTCTGAAAAAGTGTTTTTTTACTTTAAATTCTCACCAAAAATACTGGGAAGAAAGATAAAATAAATATTGTAATAAGATCACACATTAACAAAAACTTCAAACCCCTAGGATTATATTATGCTTAGTTACTTTTCACAAACAAATATTTTGGATACTCATAAGATTAACACTGAGGTTTATTGGTTCCCAATTTTTGATACTTGGAGCTAACAGAAACGATGGAACTAGGTTCAAATTTGTATGTTGCTCAACTTGCCTAGACACATTAGCTATTCAAAGAAGTATTTGTTAAATGAATTAATAAAACTCTGATTATATGCATCTGTATGCTTATGGACACATATGCATGTGCATATATTCATATTGCTAGTGTTTCACACAGCAGTAGTTATAAACACATATATACAGTCAGTCAGGTGTGTGTGTGTGTGTGTGTGTGTTATTGAAATACAGGGCCTGAGTAAGAAATAGTCTAAATCCCTAGATATGATATACTCTGTGTCATAGGAGAATAACAGATTTTAGAAGCAAACACACTTGGCTTTGAACCCTGATTCTACCATTAACCACTCTTTAATCTTGGGCAATCTCTCTAATATTTCTAAGTCCCCGTTGTCATCTGTTAGTACACAGTAATGCCACTTTTTCAGATTTTCCAATTGGTTGGCATAAGGATTTCAAATATGAAATATAAAATAATCCAGGTGACCCCAACATTTTAGTGCTATGTGGTCTTAAGTTTTAGATTCACTTCTGAAATATTTCAACATTTCAATAAAGCTATGTGGTGCTTCAGTTCCCAAGTAGGTGGCATCATTCAAGAAGGATATGATACTTGTGATTCCTTCTATAATGACATTTTTTAAATCATTTTTTATTTATTTTCAGCATAACAGTATTCATTGTTTTTGTACCACACCCAGTGCACCATGCAATCCGTGCCCTCTCTAATACCCACCAACTGGTTCCCCAACCTCCCACCCCCCACGTCTTCAAACCCTTCAGATTGTTTTTCAGAGTTCAGAGTCTCTCATTGTTCACCTCCCCTTCCAATTTCACCCAACTCCCTTCTCCTAACTCCCCATGTCCTCCATGCTCTTTGTTATGCTCCACAAATAAGAGAAACTATATGATAATTGAATCTCTCTGCTTGACTTATTTCACTCAGAATAATCTCTTACAGTGCCGTCCATGTTGCTACAAAAGTTGGGTATTCATCCTTTCTGATGGAAGCATAATATTCCATAGTGTATATGGACAATATCTTCCTTATCCATTATCCGTTGAAGGGCATCTTGGTTCTTTCCACACTATGGCAACTGTGGCCATTGCTGCTATAAACATTGGGGTACAAATGGCCCTTCTTTTCACTACATCTGTATCTTTGGGGTAAATACTCAGTAGTGCAATTGCAGGGTCATAGGGAAGCTCTATTTTTAATTTCTTGAGGAATCTCCACACTGTTCTCCAAAGAGGCTGCACCAATTTGCATTCCCACCAACCGTGTAAGGGGGTCCCCTTTCTCCACATCCCCTCCAACACATGTTGTTTCCTGTCTTGCTAGTTTTGGCCATTCTAACTGGTGTAAGGTGATATCTCAATGTGGTTTTAATTTGAATCTCCCTGATGGCTAGTGATGATGAACATTTTTTCATTGTCTGATAGCCACTTGTATGTCTTCATTGGAGAAGTGACTGTTCATATCTTCTGCCCATTTTTTGATCTGATTATCTGTTTTGTGTGTGTTGAGTTTTAGGAGTTCTTTATAGATCCTGGATATCAATCTTTTGTCTGTACTGTCATTTGCAAATATCTTCTCCCATTCCGTGGGTTGCCTCTTTGTTTTATTGATTGTTTCCTTTGCTGTGCAGAAGCTTTTGATTTTGATGAAGTCCCAAAAGTTTATTTTGGCTTTTGTTTCCTTTGCCTTTGGAGACATAACTTGAAAGAAGTTGCTGTGGCTGATTTTGAAGAGATTACTGCCTATTTTCTCCTCTAGGATTCTGATGGATTCCTGTTTCACGTTGAGGTCTTTTATCCATTTTGAGTTTACCTTTGAGTACGGTGTAAGAGAATGGTCGAGTTTCATTCTTCTACATATAGCTGCCCAGTTTTCCCAGCACCATTTATTGAAGAGACTGTCTTTTTTCCACTGTATACTTTTCTCTGTTTTGTCGAACATAATTGACCATAGAGTTGAGGGTCCATATCTGGGCTCTCTACTCTGTTCCACTATTCTATGTGTTTGTTTTTTTGCCAGTACCATGCTGTTGTGGTGATCACAGCTTTGTAGTAAATCTTGAAATCAATTAACGTGATGTCCACGGTTTTATTTTTGTTTTTCAACATTTCCTTAGGGATTCGGGGTCTCTTCTGGTTCCATACAAATTTTTGGATTATTTGTTCCAGCTCTTTGAAGACTACCAGTGGAATTTTGATTGGAATGGCATTAAAAGTATAGATTGCTCTAGGCAGTATAGACATTTTAATAATGTTTATTCTTCCCATCCAAGAGCATGGAATGGTCTCCATCTTTTTGTGTCTTCTTCAATTTCTTTCATGAGTTCTGTAGTTCCTCGTGTACAGATCCTTTACCTCTTTGGTTAGGTTTATTCCCAGGCTTCTTATGGTTCTTCGTGCTATAGTAAATGGAATCAATTCTCTAATTTCCCTTTCTGTACTTTCATTGTTAGTGTATAAGAAAGCCACTCATTTCTGTACATTGACTTTGTATCCTGCCACGTTACTGAATTGCTCTATGAGTTCTAGTAGTTTGGGGGTGGAGTCTTTTGGGTTTTCCATATAAAGAATCATGTCCTCTGCGAAGAGAGAGAGTTTGACTTCTTCATTGCCAATTTGGATATCTTTTATTTCTCTTTGTTGTCTGATTGCTGTTGCTAGGACTTCTAATACTATGTTGAACAAGAGTGGTGAGAGTGGGCATCCTTTTCATGTTCCTGATCTCAACGGGAAGGCTGCAAGCTTTTTCCCATTGAGGATGATATTTGCTGTGGGTTTTTCATAGATAGATTTTATGAAGTTCAGGAATGTTCCCTCTATCCCTATATATTGAAGCGTTTTAATCAGGAACGGATGCTGGATTTTGTCAAATGCTTTTTCTGCATCAATTGAGAGGACCATGTGGTTCTTCTCTCTTCTCATATTAATTTGTTCTATCACATTGATTGATTTGCGAATGTTGAACCATCCTTGTAGCCCAGGAATGAATCCCACCTGGTCATGGTGGATAATCTTTTTAATGTCCTGTTGGATCCTGTTTGCTAGGATCTTGTAGAGAATCTTAGCACCCATATTCATCAATGATATTGGTCTGAAATTCTCCTTTTTGGTAGGGTCTTTGCCGGGTTTGGGGATCAAGGTAATGCTGGCTTCATAGAAAGAGTCTGGAAGTTTTCCTTCTGCTTCAATTTTTGAAACAGCTTCAGGAGAAAAGGTGTCATTTCTTCTTTGAAAGTTTGTTAGAATTCCCCAGGGAATCCTTCAGGTCCTGGGCTCTTGTTTTTTGGGAGGTTTTTGATCACTGCTTCAATCTCGTTACTAGATATTTGTGTATTTAGCTTGTTGATTTCTTCCTGGTTCAATTTTGGTAGCTTATCGTTTTCCAGGAATGCATCCATTTTATCTAGGATGCTTAGCTTATTGGAATATAACTGTTGATAATAACTTCTGATGATTGTTTCTACTTCCTTGGTGTTTGTTGTGATCTCTATTTTCATTCACAATTTTATGAATTTGGGCTTTCTCTCTTCTCTTTTGGATTAGTGTGGTCAGTGGTTTATCAACCTTATTGATTCTTTCAAAAAACCAGCTTCTAGTGTCATTGATACGTTCTACTGTATCTCTGGTTTCTACCTCATTGATCTCTGCTCTAATCTTAATTATTTCCCTTCTTATGTGTGGAGTTGGTTTGATTTTTTGTTGATTCTCCAGTTCTTTATGGTTTAGAGACAGCTGCTGTGTTCTGGATTTTTCTATTTTTTTGAGGGAGGCTTGGATGGCTATATATTTCCCTCTTAGGACTGCCTCTGCTGTATCCCATAGGTTTTGGACCAAAGTTTCTTCATTCTCATTGGTTTCCATGAATTGTTTCAGTTCTTCTTTGATCTCCTGGTTGATCCAAGCATTCTTAAGCCAGGTGGTCTTTAGCTTCCAGGTGTTTGAGTTCCTTCTGAACTTTTCCTTGGATTGAGCTCCAGTTTCAAAGCACTGTGATCTGAGAATATGCAGGGAATAATCTCAGTCTTTTGGTATCGGTTGAGTCCTGTTTTGTGACTCAGTATGTGGTCTATTCTTGAGAAGCTTCCATGTGCACATGAGAAGAATGAGTATTCTGTTGTTTTAGGGTGGAATGTTCTGTATATATCTATGAGGTCCATCTGGTCCAATGTGTCATTCAATGCTGTTGTTTCTTTATTGATCTTCTGCTTGGATGATCTATTACTGAGAGTGGCATGTTCAGATCTCCTATTATTAATATATTCATATCAGTATGAGTCATTGTCTTGATTAACAGTTTTCTTATGTAATTGGCTGCTCCCATATTGGGGGCATAAATATTCAAAATTGTTAGATCTTCTTGGTGGATAGTCCTTTTAAGGATGACGTAGTATCCTTCTGTATCTCTGGCTACAGTCTTTAGTTTAAAATCTAATTTATCTGACATTGGAACTTTTCATGGAGTCATTTATTTCCCTAATTATGTTTTCATGCCTTCTAAGCTGTTTGTTTTAGGCTTCATCCTGATCCTTTTTCTCTATCTGTTTGTCCTTCAGATTACTAATTCTATCTTCTGCCTCAGTTACTCCAGCTTTTAGAGAATTTAGATTAGATTGGAACTCATTGAGAATATTGTGAACATCATCCCTGGTGGCTTTCACTTCTGCCCTAATCAATTCCATTTTGTCATCAAAGGCTTTTTCCAACCTAGCTATTGCCTGGATAATTGTTGCGTGAATTCCCTTTCTGTCATATTTTCTATGTCCATATCCAATAGCTCTGATGCAGAAGGCCCAGTGTCTGAATTTTTCTTGTTGGGCATTCCTCCTCCTAGTAAATTTGGTGAGAGATGGCTGAACGGATGTGTAGCTGAATGTATCGACCGTGGTGTAGGCAAGGTGCACCCTGAAGTGCTTCTGAGCAATCAAGATTCTCTACCAAAAAGAAAGAACAAAGAGGAAAAAAATAGAGAGAGACCAGATAAGAGAAGAAACATAAAATAAAGGAGATGGCCCAGCCCAAATGGGCCCCAAGGAAAGATTTATGAAGTATACACACATAAACAGACAACCAAAAAGACCGACAAAAGTAGATGACAAGAGAAAATAAATAATTTTTAAAAAAGAACCTTGTCAAAAAGTACACCAAGTATAAGATTTATATACTACCAGGACAAAAACAAATACATAGAAACACTGACAGAAGAAAATAATGGGAGAGTGCTTATAAATTCTCAGTGTGGGTGAGGAAGGTTATTTTGATTCTTCCTGGATGTATCTTGATATCTTTGTTAAAGGACTCAACTTTCCTTAGATAAAGGAGGATTAAAACTGGTTTACCTATAGGGGTAGCATTGATTGGGGAAAAGGCATTAATTGAGGCTTATCTCTATATGAATATTTAAAAAATAATGAATAAAATAAAATAAAATAAAAATTAAAAAAATAGAAAAGCAGAAGAACACAGGTATATGTATCAATAAGTTCAAGTTAAAAGGTTATTATGGAATTTGATGTACTGAACATCTCATTGTGATGGTAAATAGGTTAAAAAGTTATATATAAAATAATGAAAAGAACCAGAATAGTCGAAACGAATTAAAAATAAAGGTTTTATCTATGAAATACCGGTGGTTTTCCTTTTGTCTAACTTTTTTTTGGGGGGGGGCTGGTTTTCTGGGGAGGGATCTGCTGTGTGGGTTTTTAGTCAATGATGTTCCTAGGGTTAAGTCCTCCTTCCCCCATCAAGGGGCTAGGCTCTGAGGAAACCAGTTTTTCAGGCTTCTGCTCTCTGGATGTTTTTTTGTTTGTTCATTTGTTTTCTCTCCCCTTGGCGGCTCTTGATGGTTTTTGGAGGTTTAGAGGAAAGCAGACTGCACCCAGACCTCCCTCTCAGAAAGAAGCCTCAGTCTTTTGTCCTCTGGGTGCTCCAGAGCACATAAATTCCCCCTTGGCTGCTGGCAGAGCACATTCCCAGTCATGGTCTCTGGGGTCACAGGAATGCCTCTTGCACCCAAAGCCACAGGAAATACTAGCCACAGCTGTCTGGGCAGTTCCAGGCTTCCAGAGAGGTTCCAAGCAGAGATAGCACACTGAGATTTTCCCGCTGGCCCAGGCGAGAGTCCTCATACTCTCTGGGGTCCGAGAGAGCACCAGCTGGCACCTGCACACACCTCTCTCAGGGGAAGGTGTAGGGGGTGACTTAGACTCTGGTCATGCAGCAGGAGTGTGAAGAGTGCAAAACGCTGTGGTTCTGCCTGCTGGTTGATGAGGCTTCCTCACCCTCATGGGCACTGGAGCCCAGATACTCCCAGTGGCTCAGTTTCATGGCCAGTGCGACAAATCAACCAGGGTCGAGAGGGTAGAGGTTGTTGGAAAGAAATTAAGAGACAAAGACATGGGGGCAGGAGGAGCACCAAGGTGGATGTCCAATAGTGCCAATTTTATTCAAGGCTCTGAGACATTATATAGCTAACAGAAACAATAATAAGAAAGTATCTATTTTTAGCTGATTACTAAAGAGTTTGCAACATGCACAGAAAATCCTTCAAGCTTTCCCATTATCTATTTCCCAAGCACAAATAGCAGACCCTTTAGTGCCAGATGTACTGACTTCAAGGCCACTCAAGACATAGTTTATGTAAGCACAGCACAGTCTTGCAATGGTGTAGTCTATAGCCTGTGCAAGGACAGCAAGGACGAGACAAGATTTTCTGACCCTGACCAAATCATTTCTATCTAACTAGCAAACGTGTGGGTCATGTAGACGAGCACACAACACATAGCACAGACCCTTTCTCAGTGCTACTCGACTTTATCAACCTAGGCCTTTTGTTCGGCTATTCAGCCTTTAAAGGAGGCACAAGTCAGGGCCTGGTTTTGTCCTCGTTTCAAGCCTTACAGTGGCCTCCCATATCTCCCCCTTCCTTTTTAAATAAATCAAGCATATGAATTTGTGCTTGAGCATGTAGTCATTGTTGTCCTGCATGAATCTGTACAATGCACCATATTAAAACAAAAGCAAGTAATGTAATGAGGAGTCCAGTAAACAACCAGAATGAGGGTTACTAGTGCTGCTATTCCTGCTATTAATAGACCTAGAAAACTTTTGACTCATTTGAGCTGCAACTGCATTTTAAGGGCAAACTGATAACCATAATTAGCATACCAAGGTTCTTCTACTTTCACAGGTAATAACATATATGGAGGTTTCATAGTTACAAACACTATCATAGGACCTGTGCTTTACGAAGGCAGGGACACAGGTAGACAATTTGTTAACACACAATGGTCATCATGGATATTATACAAGTTCTTGTTGAAAAGAGGTGAGAATTATTGATCCTGAGCCCATTACCAGTAAAAAAGGTCTAGGAACATAGGACTACAAAGTCAGATCGAAATCTTTTGTGGCAGTATATCCATTTCTGACTATTTGCACTCCAATTGGTCCCAGGGCAGCAACCAGTTTCCAGAGTTTTGCATGAAACCTCCCTCTGGCTGTAAGGGGGGAGATGTCTTCTTCTCCCCCACTGATTTTTCCAACTCAGGGTCAATGTTGCAAGTCGTTGCCACAGGGGCGAGGAGTTGGCACCATCTCTCTGGTATCCAGCATGGGGTGTCCTCATCCTGTGGAAAAACACAAACAAAAGCACGTCCTCTGCGGAGGACAGGATCAGGACCCTTCCAAGTGCCCATCAGGGGGTCTTTCCACCTAGCATAAGGAAGAGGAGAAAAGTCTGGATGCCAAAAGTGTTCAGCTGCTGTGCGACCTATATCATCGACATTCAAAAATTTTAAACATAAAGAGTTAAAATTAAATGCATATAAGGAGAGTATTTTACTGTTCCCTGTAGTATTTCCCCCTCTTTTAAAATTTTTGAGATATTATTTAAGGGTACCATTAGCTCTTTTGACAATGGCTTGTCCTTGTGAATTATAGGGGATGTTTATTGAATGTTTTGATTTGTTTTAAATAAATATTTTTACATTTTTGTAAGTCATAGACATCTTAAGAAAAAAAATATTTTTAGTCTGGAAGAGTAAACACTAGAGAACCAGTAATGTTTAAAATAAGACAAAACATTAAAAGATATACCATTATAATTTTTTAGTTTATTTAGTTCCATGTTATTAAATTTGGTGAATGCAGCTTTAGTTAGTTCTGGAAATTTTTATCCATTTTAGTTTTAGGATTTTCAAGTATATTAAATATGTGTGTTTGTCTTGAAAGTCTCCCATATGAATTTTTTCTAAGACAGAATTTATCTTACAAGAGAATTAAAACAATTATAAATGACAAAAACTCAAAATAGATATGGTTAAATTACTGGGTGATGGCCTTATCAAAACATTAAAACTTTATGAAATGTACTGAACTCTTAGATTAGTTATAGCACTTACCCAAATGTAACCCAAGGTTTATTATTGGTTTAGTAGTAATTATTGAGTATTTTAGTATACCAGAGAAAAGCCTTATGAGTCAAAGAGATCTCATTTATGATTTAAATCTTGTCGGCAATTGTTTAAACCTTAGAAAGTTTTAAAATACATGACTAAATATAATCAGGGATGTTAAACACCTGATAAAACAAAACATAGAAACTGGATTTTCTGGGCAGGCAAAGAGAAAACCATAACAGATTAATTAACCTAAGAAAACTTTGCCCTTTTAAACAGAGAGAAAACCAGTTTTTCTATATCAGTATCTTTTCTTTTTATTATTATTAAGCATGCTATCTTAAGATAGTGGGTTTATTGGGTTTCCTTCCCATCGTGAATGATGTCACAGACAAAGGGAGGGGGATCTATCAGATGCTGTCCTGCTCGTGTCCCTCACGGGAACTTAGGAGTGTCTTAGCTAAGATCTGTCTGTATAAACCCCGGACCATGCTACTCCATGGAGTAGATGACCGTTATGCCATATGACGCCCCGCGAGACTCAGGGTGCAGCCCACTCAGACTCTGTAGCCGAAGCGGTGGAGCCATACAGACACATTCACACAGTCAGACACTCTTCAGATTCAGACAGGTTGGACACCCCCACTCTGGGTAATCCTGACTAATGGGAAGTGATCAGTCTTACAGTTAGTAGAATTTTGTACTCTTCGAAACACCTTAATCTCTAGTGAAGACTAAGTATTAACCAATTGTGAACTGTTACAACAGAATTCTTCAGATGGCAAGTTTATCAATCAGTTAAGTATAAAACATGTTTACCAACAGATTTAAATACTCTTAGTTTCTTTTCTGTAAGAAGACAAAAGTACAAACCTATGTTTAGTAATTAATGACTTAACATTTTATCCTGTTTGGTTAAGACCTAAATGTCCATAATTTAATTCCATTTGTCATCCAACCAAAACTTTAAACTTTTAGGTTACTAAAGACTTTGAAAGCTACTTCAGTAATTACCCATTAAAACCTTGAGACAGACAATTAACTATCAGTTTAGTCATTTCTTTGTTAACAGATTTTAACAAATAACATGAGCTTATTTGACCTTCAGTAAAGTTTGATAGAATAAAAGCTTCATATTTACTGCTGTAACTTCGAAGACATGTCTATCTTAATTAAACCAACAAACTTAACTTAGTTCTAATACTGATTTACGTTCCACCTGGGCCCACTCCACTTTGAATGTTTATCTGAGACACGGGTGGGAAGATCCGGAGTGGGGGTGTTAGGTCAAGGGGCTGCTCTTCTTGTTTCCCGAAAGTGAAGAACAGAACAAAGTGTCACCAGAAGGCAGAGAGAGGATTCCCGATTTTAGAGCTCATCAGCTCCAAGAGAGGAGCAGACGCCATGCTTTCCCACTGGCAAGGGGGTAGGGGTTAAGCAGTCCAAATCCGGCCAGAGAAGACAGGGAAACTTCCCAGAAACAAAGAGAGTTTCTGCAGCTGCTTGGGAATATTCCTTATGGTCTCTGTCTCGAGTTAGACTAACCCCAGTTGGCT
>NW_019154216.1:0-27255 GCF_002288905.1 Enhydra lutris kenyoni | reverse complement strand
GTACTTGTGAGACCTAATTTCTCGGCTAGTATGTGATCTCTTCTGGAGAATGTTCCATGTAACCTCCAAAAGTATGTTTTTTTCTGATGTTTTCAGAGCCAACACTCTGCATATCTCTGTGAAGCCCATCTGGTCCAGTGTGTCATTCAAAGCCCAAGTTTCCTTGTTGATCTTCTGCATAGATGATCTGCCCATCGCTATGAGTGGGTTCTTAAAATCCTCTTGTATTGCTGTATTCTTATCAAGGAGTTTCTTTAATTTTGTAATTCATTGATGTGTATATTTGGTTCCACCCAAGTTAGGGGCATACATGTTTACAATCATTAGATCTTTTCATTGGGTACGTCCTTTTTATTATGTTATAGTGTCCTTCTTCATCACTTATAATAGCCTTCAGTTTAAAATCTAGTGTGCCTAATATAGAAGGATGGCTTCCCAAGCATTCCTTACATGCCCATTAGCATAATAAATGAACCTCCATTCCTTCGATTTCAACCTCGACATGTCCTTCCCTCTGCAATGAGTCTCTTTTAGGCAGGATATTGATGGTTCTTGTTTTTATTTTAATCCATGTTGATACACTGTATCTTTTGATTGGGACATTGAGTCCATTCATACTCAGAGTGATATTGAAAGTTATTAATTCAGTGCCTTTGTATTACCTGTAAAGTTGCTGTTTCTGTAGATTGTCTCTGTTCCTTTCTGCATTTTTGTTACCTTTGGGCTCTCTCTACACTCAGACGATCCCCCAAAATGTTTCTTTCAGGGTTGGTTTAGTATTCACAATCCTTAAGTTTGTTTGCCTTGGAAAACTCTTTATCTCTCCTTCTACTGGGAGTGACAGGCTCCCTGAACTAAGTATTCTTGGCTGCACAATTTACCCATTTTGCACATTGAATATATCATGCATTCTTTTCTGGCCTTCCCAATGTCTGTGGACAGGTGTGCTGCCACCCTTATGTATCTACCTTTAGGGGTTAAGTTTCTCTTGTCCTGAGCTGCTTTCAGGATTTTCTCTTTATCACTGCACTTTGAAAACTTCACTCTTATATGTCAAGATGTTGACATATTTTTATTGATTCTGAGAGGAGTTCTCTGTACCTCCTGGACTTGAGTACATGTTTCCTTCTGCTAGGTGGGGAATTCCCCAGCTCCAATTTATTGAAATAAACCTTTTCCCCTCTGTCCCTCTTGTCATCTTCTGGTAACTCTATTATCTAGATATTATTTCACTTTATGGAAGTGCTGAGTTCTCAAAATCTCCCTTGGTGATCCAATAGATTTCTTTCTCTCTTTTTCAGCTTCCTTATTTTCCATTATTTTATCTTCTATATCACTGACTTCCTCTTCTGCCTCATTCAGTCCTTCCCATAGTCTACATTTGGACTGAATCTCTGTAATAGCATTTTAATTTGGGTCTGTCTAGATTTGTGTTTTTTTTTTTTATTTCTACAGTGAGGGATTCTCTATTGTCTTCTATGCTTTTATTAGCCTGTCTAGTATCTTTTGAATCATTGTTTTAAGTTCTAGTTCATATATTTGAGTTATATCCATAGTGATACGATCCCTGGTAGTGAATATTACCTCCAGTTCTTGTACTTGTACTTTTGATTCCATTTCTTTGCTGATTGTGGGTCTGTTTGTTGTACAAACAGACAAAAGTGACTTGACAAAAGTGAGTTGTGTGTGATGGTGTTCTGGGGGAGGGTTCTGTGGCACTGATTCTCAGGTGTACTTAAACTGGAGCAAATGCACCTCTCCTAAGCAGAGACAGGCCTCCAGGTAATCAACACTGGATTCCAGTATGTGGCCCTGTATTACTTCCTGAAGGCTTATAGCACCAATGGGTGCAATGAATATGGATTCACCCTGCGCTCTACCCAGAAGCTGAAAATTTGCTCCCCAGCTCTTCAGTGAGCTCTCAAAGGAAAGCATTCCATCAGTCTTATCTACTTGGTTTCTGTCAGAATTCTGTGTTCACCCAGCCAGTGACAAAGCATTTTTATCTCAGGCATGTGACTGAATTCCAACTCCAATTTCTATGAGTTTCTGTGGTACAGAGTAATGCTCAACCTCCGGGAAGTTTGAGGTCTTGCCATGCTTCCGATTTTTTTGTTTGTTTGTTTGTTTGATTTTTGGTGGTCTCCTCCTAGGAATGCGGTCACCCAACTGTGTTGTGATTTGAAATTTAGGACTACATAGAGCAAAATGCCAGCACCTTGCCTCACGATTTTCAGCCAGGTTTCCCCAACTGTTATCTGAAGACTCTGAAGCATTCAGGCCCCAACTGTTCTTCTCGAGATCCCCGGGATTCTCATGCTGCCACACCTGGGATTCTACCCTCCTTCACCACATGAGCACCTTTAATCCAGGGACATCCCCCACAGTAGTAAACTTTAAAATTTCAGTTGTGTACTTCTTTGCTGATAAAACCTTGCAGTAGCCTCCTTAGCCCAGGTTCTACCCCTCTGCTATATCCACAGCTATATTACCCACACAACTTATTCCCACCCATGCCACTCAAACTCTGAAGCTTCAGCATGCAACTCAGTAGGAGATGGAGGTAGCACTGAAGTGGATCAGGATCTTATTCTGGGGCTGGTACTGTAGCTTCATGAAGAGAAAGTATCCACACCATGATTGACTTTTTGTGTCCTTCTCAATAAAGGCAATTTTACCTATCACTCAATGTTTTCTGAGCCCCGGAAGGAATCCCTGGGAGGTCCCTCCTAATGGCTGGTCATGGGCACAGGGATCTGAGCTTACTCGTTACTCCTGGCCTACCACAGTTGGTGGAGAATTGCTCTGTTTGGCCCATGCTGTTCCAGTCCTTATAAGGCACCACTTGTCCTCCTCACCTCAACAACTCTCTGGTCATCCTCCCTCTGCAACTCCCCACTTCTTTTATTCTTTTCTCTCTAATAAATAAAATCCTTAAAAAAAATAAAAGATTGAGCATAAAGATGTATATTTAGGCCTTCAAAACCTGAATGGAAACAATCTCCTATGTGTATTTGTCATCTTTCCTCTAGTGCTGATGGTTTCAGAGGTGCAAGACAACCCATGGAGTGAGAAGGCCCATGGTGGAGGGACTCTTGGTTCCTGAAAGACAACATGAAAGAACTTTGTCTCCAAACTGAAGATATACTCAGCACTCTCATGTAGGGAAATTTATGGCTATATGCTACCAAAGTTTGGGGAGTTATTTGGTAATTCAGCATAACATAAAATACCTAAAACATGTTGAAATCAACAAGTAAACTTCAATTGCTAACAGCCTAGAACCTATGAAATATGACCAGAGAAGCACCCGGCTTCCTCAGCCAGTAGGTCATGTGGTACTTGATCTCAGGGTCTTGAGTTTGAGCCAGACATGGAACATAGAGTTTCCTTAGGGCAGGGGGGAAAAGGGTCTTACACATGACTAGAATCAAATATACTTCGGCGATAGACCTGATCAAGGCCGGATGGATCCTCTAGGCTGTTCGTTCAGCCACTGGGCCCTGAGCACTTAGATGGTGCCAGTGTTTATCAGGCAACCAGTTTCTCCCTCTAGGAGCTCAGGGTCTAGAGGGGAAGATGGAAAAACATGAACCAAAAAGGTGAATGAGAAGAGCATTTGCCCCATAAGAAAAGAGCAACAGAGTATAACTGGGTCCTGAGCTCCACCAGGTGAGGGGTCTGACAAGGCAATGCTGAGATTAATTTGAGAATTTCTATGGCAGGAAAAGAAGGAGACAGCCCTGCACAAATCAGAGTATATTTAGCCTGGCAGAGGGCACTATGGTGCAGAGGATTGGAAACAGAATATGATATTCTGCTAGAGGTTAGAAATAAGGCCAGGGGGGATTGTCAGATGCTGAAGAGAGGAGAAGGGAGGAAAGGGAGGAGGGCCAAGGCCTGGGGCAGGTGAACATTATCAGTACCCTGCTCTTAGTTCTATGTGACCACATGACACCACACTCAGTGGCTTGACCAACAAAGAATTTCGCATTGTCTTGGAGGATCAATAATCTATGAATGCTCAACTAGGGTTCCATGCCAGAGCTTCTCAGTACTTTGGGGCTGTTGAAAACACCAAGGCATGACCTGATTCACTGAGAACCGGAGCTCACTTAAGGATGTTGGCAGGATTCAGTCCATCTCAAAGGCATGAGTTCTTCTGTCTGTTGTTGGCCCTCATTGGGTTGTAATGTGCACATGTCTGGGTCATGGATCAACATAGGGGCTTGTACTGCTGAGTGAAGATCTGAGAGAGAATAGGAGTCAGAGTCAGCATGGGATTCAGCGGTGAGCTTTTATAACTAAATCTCAGAAGGGGCTTGTGGATCATATTGCTATGTTCTGTGGAAAGGTAGGAATCACTAAGTCTAGACCATACTCCAGGTGACAGGACTACACAAATATGTATAAACAGGATATGGGATTTCAGAGAACCACTGAGAGAAGAAGGTGAAGACCTCAACACAGTTAGGACATTGCCCAGAATGGTTAGAAGGCTGAACCAGGCATGAACCCAGCTCTTTCAGTGTCCTCAAAGTAGGCACTCTGGATGCATGTAGCCACTCACTTGGGGGCTCTGGGAAAAGTTGTGTTGAAAGAAGTGGCTACAGATATGGAGATGTTATAAGGGTGAGTGTGAGCCTTGATATCCTAGATAGGAGGCATTCCAGCAAGTTCTTGTCTGAGGGGCAGCCCATCTCATGGCAAAACACTGAGTGGAACCCTATCTACATCACACCCATTGGAAAGAAGTTACTGGCTCTCAGAACAGGGTATGCAGCCTCTAGGCATAAGGGTGAATTCTGAACTTCATAGGCCAAGTCTCCAATCCCCTCTTGCTTTTAAAATTAGAAAGCATATGATCTTGGGAAGCTTTTACCCATCCCTCTATAGGTGAGGCTGTCATCTTCTGGGACTCCAGAATTTGACCACTGATGAACACATGTGTACACACATGAGAGAGTGTGCATGTACACACACACACACACACACACACACACACACACCAGTAGGAACTGTATAGTTAGATCTGACCAATAGCAGACCTAAAGAAGATAAGAAGAGGAAGAAAATATGGCTAGAGCTATTTCCTGCCTGTGACACCATTCCTCCATTATCACAGATATTATCCCACATATGCCTATGGACATCTGGAGGAAGTCCATGCTTGAATCATCTGTAACGTACAGACAAGATGCAGACCACCCCTGGCAGGGATATTGTCTTATCCAGGGACAAAAACAGGTAAGATTGGAGAGCTGTTCTTAAAGACACATGTGTTTCCAAGTTGGAGACCTGGCTGCTCCCAGACCTTCCTTAGGGGCCTGTGGAGAGGGGTGTGTTGGTATCACTGTGTACAGATATCTCCTTGCATTCAGAATGGGGATGAGCAGATGGCAACCCTGAGCACTGTTTGTGTAGCTGTCAAACCAGGAGTGGACTTGGGTATGTGAAATTACTTCCTTGACTACAGACCCCAACAGAATTTGGAACCCCCACAAACAGGCTTCCACATTCTAGTGTAGTCTAGCACCACAGTTACTTGGCTAGAGACATCCGATATTGAAAGATGATGATCTGCTGTTTGCCTACTTCCCAGGACTCTGGCTCCCAGAAAACACAGGGGAATGGCTTTTTCACATGCTGCAGATATTGGCTCAAACCTCATGTGCAAAGCCTCAGGGCATTTGGCAGGAGGTTCGATAAGGTAATACAGAACAGCTTATGCCAGGCCAAGCCAAAACTCTGAGCTATCCCAGGGCACCTCATACACTCCTCTGGATTTTCTGGAAAAGAGGGATATGTGGGGCTCCTGCCACTGGGATGGAGGGGGTTGCAAGATAGTGCATACCCTGGTGATCCCTTTATGTTCACACCAATGTCATGGTGGGCAGGGTGGAAAGTATTCCTGAGGTGTGTCTTACCTCTCTCAGAGCTCATCCAGGGTCCTGAAGCTGTGTAACATTTCTCTCATTGGTGGAGGTGTGTGCATACTGGGCTGTGGTGTGTCTGGAATGGAGTGCCCTGGGTCTGAGGACCAGCAAACACAGCCAGATAGGGCTCTGAGGCCTCCTTCCTGATTGCTGGGCACCATCTTTACAGAGCTGCACACAGGAGATCGAGCAGGAGCTGAATGTTGAGATACTCTGCTCTACCTCCCTGAAGAACATAGGGTGCCCCCAAATGCCAAGAGAGTCCAGCGCTGGCTCAGGGTGAGGGCAGGTGCTGGGGAGATCCATCCCCCATGATCCCAGTGGAGCAGAAAGGGACCCCTTTCCCAGAAGCCAGCCTAGTACCGCTGTGGGCTCCCTCTTACAGTCCTGAATCCACATGAATCTGCATCACAATCTCCTTTTCAAAATTGCCCTCATTGCCCTGCCCTTACCTTGGCCAGATGTAGAGTGATTGTCCACATATTTGTAATAATATCAGAAAAGAGACTTTAAACTATGTCTCATGCCATTAATCTAGAATCCTTGTGCTTCCAGGTTTCCCCAGTGTCTTGACAGTCCTCCCCAAGTTCTGCAAGTCTTACACATGATCATGGTGAGTTGGGAGACTTTTACCCAAAGGGACATGTTGCCAAAGGTACTATATCTCTTGCTCTGCCTTTTGGTTTTGAGGAAACCTATCCCTTGGGCCCCTCCAGGATCAGGATAAGGGGCTTCATTCTGCTGCACAACATTCCAGAAAGCCAGTCATTTGTCACAGCCACTGAGCCCTTCAATGATGCAGGACTTTGATGTTATTCTCTTTTGTTGCTAAATCATAGTGCTACACTAAACATCCTACATGCCATAATATCCTGAGCTGTCTCACCTAAGAAAATGTCTCTGTGCTCTCAACTCAAGAATGGAATCTGTTATCAGAAACCACAGGATTGATGCTGTTCATGCAGAGGGTTGCTATCAATACTCAGTTCACAATCTGACCTGAGATACTTTCAAGGTCAGACTTCACTGACTTCAATTCTTGTTATGTCTACCAAGAAAGGTTTTTCTTTTTCCTTAAAGATTTGTTAATTGATTCGTTGATTGACTTATTTGAGAGAGGCAGTGGGAGAGTGGGGAGAAGTAGAGGGGGAGACAGTATCCTCAAGCCAACTCTGCCGTAAGTACACAGCCCTCCAAGGAGCTCCATCTCAAGGAATTGTGATCATGACCTGAGCCAAAACCATGACTCCTAGGATCAAGCCAAGGAACCAACAGTCACATGATTGTTTTTATGACTGTGGGACCTCTTGTCCCACCTCTTGACATAAGTCACTGGCATCTTGGGGTTTCGATCTGTGCTCCAATCCCTACCCCCCCTGGTGGCTACAGAACTGGCTCATATCTCCTCTGTTTCACATTAGGTAAAATATGGATCACTGATGAAGGGGAGTGAGACCTATGTGCTATGGACAAACCTGGCCAACCTGCTAAAAAAGCAAATACAACATCTGGTGACTAATTTCCTAGGAAGAGACCTCAGCTATGCCTACATGTTCCTGGGCACATATCAAGCCATTGCCACCACCCAGGAGGTGTTGGACTTCCATTTGCAAGGTGAGCACCCTGTCCCTAATGGCCCAGTTGGATTTGGCCACTACTTGCTGTGAGTCTTGGAAATGTCCCCAAACTTCCTGAGTTTCAGTTTGCTCCTCTGACTGGGCCAGAGTTAAGTTAGGGACTCATGATGTCTTGAAAGGAAAGTTCACCTGGGTGCCTGGGCCTGTGCAAAGGTCTGCTTATTTATTATTTATTTGTACTTATTTATTATTGTCCTGCTTGCCATGATGAAGCCTCTGCCTCATCCCTCAGTATCACTATGATCTTGAGTTGGGCTGTTTTGCATAGCACCATGGCCAAAGTCACCAAACTGTGGAAAGAGCCAAAATGCCCTTCAATGGACCAATGGAAAAAGAAGATGTGGTCCATATACACTATGGAGTATTATGCCTCCATCAGAAAGGATGAATACCCAACATTTGTATCAACATGAACGGGATCGGAAGAGATTATGCTAAGTGAAATAAGTCAGGCAGAGATAGTCAATAGTCATATGGTTTCACTTATTTGTGGAGCATAAGGAATAACATGGAGGCCATGGGGAGATGGAGAGGAGAAGGGAGTTGGAGGAAAATGGAGGAGGAGATGAACCATGAGACGGTGGACTCTGAAAAGCAATCTGAGGGGTTTGGAGGGGCAGGGGTGTGAAATTGGGTGAGACAGGTCGTGGGTATTATGGAGGGCACACATTGCATGGAGGACGGGTGTGGTGCATATGCAATTAATTCTGGAAGACTGAAAAGTAATTTAATTTTTTTAAAGGAGATATGAGACTCTATATGAGGACTGTACCTGGGTGAAACCAGAGCAGGTGTCCCCGGGGGTGAGCAGGGGTTCCAGGCCCACTCAGATACCTGTAATGGGCTAGGTTGGGGCCCTTTTATTCATGAAACATTCAGGAAGTCCCACTCATCACAGGCGATCCTCTAGGAGCTGACTATGAACCCTGCACAGAGCAGACGGCACCCCAGGGCTCCAACTAGTTAGGGGACAGTGACACTGGACATGATGAGAGGTAGCACCCACATGAAATTTTATGTGATGACCCCTGGCTACCACTAGATATGGGTGTATTTTCTCTAGCTATAATGAGGTTGGCAGAGCCCAGGAGTAGCAGAATATGTGAGTGAGATTTGGCTGATGCATGAGAGCCTTCTCTCACCCCCAGGGACTCTTGGACCCTCATCCCGCACATCTGTGATTCCTCCTTAAGGGTGAAGTTCTGAGAGTTCCTTCTGGAGAAAGGAAGGGGCCCAGGGGAACTGTGGATGTGGGCACCTTTGCAGAGCAGAGGGTCTAGAGGACAGCTTTAGGCACTAAGGGAGTCATTTCCCACCCCCCCCCCCCCCCCTCCGGCCTGACTCAACACCAATCCGCGGACCCAGAACAGAGGGTGTAGGAACCATCACACATAGCAATCTTTTGGAACCCAGACACTGGGTGCCCAGAGGCTGCTCAGAACTCCCAATGAGAGCTCAGGGACCAGATATTCCCCACCCTGTGGGAGAATAGTGTCAGTGGAAGGAGACCCACTCATGACAACTAGTGAAAGAGGCAGGACAAGGGCAGTGGAGGTAACATTTGAGGTACTGGGAGGGTCCTGGAAAGGCCTAGCTAGAGACAGAGTCCCTTAGTTCCCTCCTTGCTGGGATCTTCACAGCATAGTGGCATGTGCAGCGAGGGTCATTAAGAGGCCAGACATCACCCCTCCCTGGGAACATGCAGTTGAATTCTGTGGCAAATGGACAAGGAGAAAGACTGGGGAGTGTGTCCAGTTCCCTTAAGAAGGACAGAAATGCTCAGAAGATTGGTCAGGACTCACATTCATAGCGCCTTTTTGCACCCTGTCATCTATCATGAGACCTGCCTCAGGCAGGACTGTCAGATCACAGGTGGACAAAGACTAGGACTGGTCTCTGACAGGAGCTGGAAGCCCAGGGACCAGGGTACCCACAGGGTTTCCCTCGGATATTGGTTTGGGAGTGTGCCCTCTCTTCTGACTCCTGTGACTAGCAGTCTCTTCCCAGGGCCATCTCCTCCATCTTGAACACATGGCTAGGACAATAGCCTGAGGATTTTTTCCAGCCCCCAGAATTTCCCAGCCTGAATATGCTGCTGGCATATTCAGCATGGGGCTCAAAATGCCAGAGTTAGATTTGGAGCACCATACCCAGGTTCTGCTCTCCCAGCTGCAACAGCTTGTGCCCACATAGACAGAGTCTGGGAGTGAGAAGGGCTAGACGGACTGATGTGGTCCTATGGAGAGGGCTGAGTGGGCCACATTGAACAAGCTTAAAGTACACTTGAGCTGAGAGAAGTGAGTAGTCTCAGATTCCTGTCCCCATGGTCTTTAGTCAGGGAGACCTCCCAGGTATTGCTTCCTGGACACAGAAGACATTGAATGCTGGGAAAAGTTTCCTTTTTTAAGAAGGGAAATGGGAAGCCAATCATGCTGATGATATTTTCTTTTCAAGGAGCTACAGCACTAGGCCCAGAGAAACCACCTCAGGAACTCACCCCAGCTCCCAATGTGGTGCCC
Organism: Enhydra lutris kenyoni; assembly: GCF_002288905.1. Taxonomy (NCBI): domain Eukaryota; kingdom Metazoa; phylum Chordata; class Mammalia; order Carnivora; family Mustelidae; genus Enhydra; species Enhydra lutris. Next base: position 17,163 of record NW_019154216.1, on the reverse strand, counting down.
GCTGTATCTTCAGACACAAAGCTGGCCCACCCCATCCCTGGTGCTGGAGCTCACCCCTCAGCAAGAGCAGTGGCACGACCTCCCCTGTTGGGGCCAGTGCAGGTGGTAGTCAGAGCTCTAATTCACTCTCCTGAGATAGAAGATCTATTAGCCCTTTTACCTGACCCAAAGGTCTAGCAGTGTTCTACCCATGCTCCTTTTTGTTTCCTGAGGGGCTCGAATCAGCACTTGTCTGAATGGAGTAACCAGACTCAGCCCCCAAGCAGCAGCTCATGATGGCTGGAACCCCAAGCATGGGGTCCCTTGCCCTCTTTGTAATTTTTTGGGTTTTGTATTCACTTGTAAAATGGCTGAAAAGATTTTATTCATTAAATAAAGTATTATTAGAGTTTACTTAAAAGTTTACTCTGCTCCTTTTCAATAGTATATTGAGGTGCCTTTAAGCACTTTAAGAGTGTTGCACAATGAATTACTTGTAGAACATTTCCATCACAGAGAAACCGGGGCTACTTATCACTCACTGCTCATTACCGTGCCCCAGTCCCTGCAACCACTGCACTTCTCTCTGTCTCTGGTACTGTACCTCATCTGGGATTTTTGTGTGACTTGAATCCTCCAATATGGCCTTCTCTGCCTGGCTACAGAATATAAGAAAGATACACAATATTTTTCATTGTTTTATAAAAGTAACATTTTATTACAAACAAATGTTCCTGAAAGAACTATACTCATGGGAAGCCCCAAAATAAGCTACTCTCATTATCTGGGGTAGTGTTCTCTTTCATAATGATATCTTGAATGGCGGACAGGGGGGGGATTCGGGGTCCATGAGACACCTTTAAATTCTTTCATTATCCTGCATAGGCCATGTTTAAATTATTCTAGAGGGCAATTTTTAAAAAAAAATATTAAAATCACATCTTCAATCTTCCCATTTATTACTAACAAGTCAAGTAATAGAGTAAATAGTTCTTTAGTTTTAAACCAGAAGGTGTTTATGTAGTAAAATAATGACTTAAATATGACAAAAAGAAGACAAGTTCCTTCTCCAAGAAATGATCGCCTGTAATGGATTTTGTCCTAATTCCAATGATTTTCCCTCTGGGTTGTGTGTGTGTGTGTGTGTGTGTGTGTGTGTGTGTTATGCTGTGGGGGAAAGGTAGTGAGAGTTTTCGGGCTGGGCTCTTCTTCTACCTGATGTCTCCACAGTGGATAGGCACTGTCGCTGCTGACCTCTTGGGCATTCTCAGTGACAGCACTCAAGACCCATCGTTGAACAACAGAGCCATTTCCAAATATTTGAATCCTCATCATTCAAAGGATAAGTACGTCTTTGCCACAAATCTGTTTCTTTCTGTCTGACTCCTACAAGTTTCACCGCTTGAACATTTTAATTCAGGGACATTCCCCTTGTACTCATGGCGTCAGAAGTGCTTGACAATCAAGGGAGTGACAAGGCCCATGGTGGAGGGACTCTGGGCTCCTGAAAGACCACGTGAAGGAGCTCAGTCTCCAATCTGAAGATCCACTCAGCACTGTCATGTGAGGAAATCTATGGCAAAATGCCACCATAATTAGAGAAGTTATTTGGTAATTCAGCATAAGGGAATATAACTAGAACATTTTGAAATCAGCATGCAAAGGTCCATAGTTATCAGCCTAGAACCTAGAGAAAATGACCAAAGAAGCACCTGGCTTCCTCCGTCAGTAGGGCATGAGGTACTTGATCTCAGGGTCATGAGTTTGAGCCCCACATGGAACTCATTGTTGATGTAGGAAACAAAAGTAAACAACAGGACTTACACATGACCCAAATCAGTTGGGCTTGGACAATAGAGCTGGTTGGTGGTGGGCTGGATCCTCTCTCCTGTTCATTCAGCCACTGGGCCCTGAGCACTCAGGGGGTGCCCCTCCTTAACAGGCAAACAATTTCTCCCTCTAGGAGCTCAGGGTTTAGAGGGACAGATGCACAAACATGAACTGAAAAGGTGAATGAAAGGAGAATGTGCTACATGAGACAAGTATAAGGGACTAAAATGGGTCCTGAACTCCACCAGTGGAGGGATCCAACAAGGCTATGCTGAGATGACATTGAGAATTCCTGTGGCAGGAAAAGAAGGCAGCCCTGCACAAATCCTACTGTATTTAACCCGGCAGAGGGTACCATGGTGCAGAGGATCAGAAGCAGAATATGATGTTCCCGGAGTGGGGGTTAGAAAGGAGGCCAGGGTGCTAGAAAGGAGGATGTTGAAGGTGGGAGCAGAGGAAACTGAGGAAGGCCACGGCCTGGGGCAGGTGGACACTATCAGTGCCCTGATCCTAGTGCTGTGTGACCATATTATCCCACACTCAGTGTCTTAACCAACAAACACTATCTCACATTCTCTGAGGAGTCTTTAAGTACAGGAATCCAGGAGTGCTTACCTAGGGGCTCCTGCCAGAGCCCCACAGTACGTTGGGGCTGTTGATAACATTAATTCAGGACCTGCTTCACTGAGAATATGAGTTCACGTATGGTTGTTGGCAGGATTCAGTCCATCTCAAAAGGTTTGAGTTCTTCTGACTGTTGTTGGTCCTCCTTGCTAGGTCCTGGGCCCATGTGTGTGCAATAAGGTTCAGTATAGGGACTTGTACTCCAGGGTAAGGATATGAGAGAGTACACGGGTCAGAGGCAGCACGGGGATGGGCAATGAGCTTTTAGAGCTAAATCTCAGATGGGGCTTTTGGATCATGTGGCCATGTTCTGTGGAATGGAAGGAATCATTCAGTCCAAACCACACTAAGGGACAGGGTTACACAAAGATGATTAAACTGGGTATGAGATTTCAGTGAACTACTGGGAGGAGAAGGTGAAGACCACTGCATGGTTAGTGCTTTGCACAGAATCAGACTGTTAAGAAGGCTGAACCAGGCATGAACCCAGCTCTTTGTGACTGTCCTCAAAGTTGGGGTCCTGGATGCACCTAGGACTCACTGCAGGGCTCTGGAAAAAGTTGTGTTGAAGCCAGGGCCTACCAACATGAGATAGTTTCAGGGTTAGAGCATTGATGTCATAGACAGGAGGCATTCCAGGAAGTTCTTGTCTGAGGGGGAGCCCAGGTCATGGCAACCCACTGTGTGGAACCCTATCCACATCACACCCATTAGAAAGGGTTTAATAGCTCTCAGCATAGGATATGAAGTCTTTAATGGTATGGGTGGATTCTGACCATCAAGGGCCAAAGCTCTAATCCCTTCTTTAGGGTTTGCTTTGAAAATTAGGAAGCCTAAGATCTTGGGAAAGTATGGCCCACACTCTATAGATGGGGCTGTCACCTTCTTGGATGCCAGAATATGAGCACTGATGAACAGATGTGTGCCCACAGGAGCGACTATGCATTCACACACACACACACACACACACACACACACACACACACACACACATACACACACACACACACTCACACACACACTTACACACACCATTAGGGACTGTAGGGTGGGATCTAATGAGTAGTAGACTCAGAGAAATCGAGAAGAGGAGGAAAATGTGCTTGAATGTATTTCCTACATGTGACACTATTCCTCCAATATCACAGATATTTTTCCACACATGCCTGTGGACATGTGGAGGAAGTCCATGCTACAATCATCTGTATTGTACATATGTACATATGTACATCTGTATTGTACATACAAGATGCAGACCACCCCGGACAGGCATAATGGCTTATCCAGGTTCACAAACAGGTAAGAGTGGAGATTTGTGTCTGAAGCCAGATGGGGCCCTAGCTGCACTCAGCCCTTCCTTGGGGGCCTGTGGAAATGTGTGTGTGGGTGTCACTGTGTACAGATGTGGCCTTGCATGCAGAAAGGAAATGGGCAGACAACAGCCCTGAACACTGTTTGTGTAAGTGATAATCCAGGGTGAAATTGGGTGGGTGATCTCAGGCAGTTTAGTCACTTCCTTGACTGCAGACCCCAATAGAATTTGGAACACTGAAACCAGTCTCCCACATTCTAGTGTAGTCCACTACCAGAGTTGCTTGGCTGGAGACATCTGATACAGAAAGATGTACTCTTGTTGTCTGCCAAGACTATGGGGCTCTGGGTTCCAGAATCCCCAAGGAAATGGCTTTTTCACACACTGCAAACATTGCCACCAAACTTACCCCCAATCCCTCAGGGCATTTGGTAGGGGTTCCATTAGGCATTATGAGAGCAGGGCTCGGTACGGATGCCTGAAAAACTAACCTAGGGTTAGGATAAGGTGCTAGGGGCATGGCAGGTCAATCTGCTGCTTTTGTGCCAGCTTTGTGGGTGTCTGTCTGGAGGTAGGACTCAGGTTGAGGGACAGAATTCTATTTGTGTCCAGCGCTGGCTTTCGTAAATGGGAGAGGCTTGGGGTCTCTTGAACTATTTCATAATCTGGGGGTTTCATGCAGCTCCATAGGGCACGTTTTCCTTCTGGAGGGCAGGCAGAGTCCTGTGGTGTGACTCCAGTGTTCCCTATCTGGAGGGCTTGTGGACCAGGACTCTGAGGACAGAAGTATGAAATCCCAAGCTAAGGTTAGGGTTAGGGCCTAGGTCATGGAAGGCCCAATCTACAGATGCTGAGGCAAGCTCCCCGGGATCTGAGTTTAAGGCAAGTATGAGGGGGTCACTCAAGCTGGAGCATGTGTCCATGAGAACCATCGATTTTGGAGGTAGCCTCATGGGTTTATGTAGTTTTTAAAAGCTCTGTGTTTTTTGCACAGTTCCAAATAGTTTGGTTTATTCTGGGGTATAGGTGGTGTCCTGTTTTATGGCTCAGGGCTCCCCCATATGGAGGGATATGAGAGCAGGGACTGGGTATGAATTCCTAAAAACCCAACATAGGGTTTGGGTTAGGGACCAGGGTCATGTCAGGTCCGATCTGCTGACTCTGGGGCCAGATACATGGATGGCTGGCTGGAGGTAAGGGCTCAGGCTGAGGGACAAAATGTGTATTAGTGTCCTGACCCAGGTTCCGAAATTGGGGGTGTCCTCTTTGGTCATGCAGGATTCTCAGAGCAACGTTTCTGCTCATTGGCAGGCCGAGTACTGTGCTGTCATTCCAGAGGTCTCTATCTGGAGGGCTTATGGGCCAGGAGTCTTGGAACAGAAGTCTAAAAACCCAAGCTAGTGTTAGGGTTAGGGCCTAGGGCATGGCTGGCCAGATCTGCAGACGCTGAGGCAAGCTCCCTGGGATGTAAATTTAGGGTACGTGCCAGGCGTTGGCTCAGGCTGAACTTTGTGTCTATACATTCTGCCAAATATGGGAGAAGCCTCATGTGGCCATGGAGGTTACTACCACCCTGCTGGTTTTGTGCAGCTCCAATTAGCAAGATTTATTTTACGGGACAGGAGGAGTCCAGTTTAAGGCTCAGGTGTCCACCATAAGGAGGAATTCATGAACAGGGTTCTGGGTATGGATAACTGACAATCCAAATTAGGGTTAGGATTAGGGTCTAGGGGCATGGCAGATCCCATCTGCTGGTTCTGGAGCAAGCTGTCCCAGTGGCTGATTGGAGAATGGGACTCAGGTTGTTAGGCTATGAATTAGTGTCCACAGTGTTGTACCAAATTAGGGTGGCATCAGGGGCCATGCATGTTTCCGTAATCTTGGGGTTTTGTGAAGTTCCATAGGGTACAGTTTCCTTCTGTGGGGGCAGGCAGAGACATATTTTGTGGTTCCTGAGTTCTCTATCTGGAGTACTTGTGGGCCAGGACTCTTGGGATGGAAGTCTGAGAAACCAAGGTAGGGTTAGGGTTAAGGACTAGGGCATGGTTGGCTCGACCTGCAGACTCTGAGGAAGGCTCCATGGATTGTGAATTTAGGGTGAGTGTCGGGGTTCATTCAAGCTGGACTTTGTGTCCATGATTTCTGCCAAATATGGGGGTGGCCTCATGTGCCCATGGAGGTTACTACAGCCATGGTGGTTTTGTGTCGCTCCAATTAGCAAGGTGTTATTCTGTGGGACAGGAGGAGTCCTGTATTATGGCTCAGGGATCACCCATAGAGAGGAATTTGAGCCAAGGATCTGGGCATGAATTCCTGAAAACCCAATCTAGGATTAGGATTAGGGCCTAGGGCATAGCATGCATGATCAGCTGTCTCTGGGGGGAGCTACCTTGGGGACTGAGTTGTAAACGCAGCTCAGGCTGAGGTTCACAAATCAGCTTGTGTCCAGTGAGTCCTCCAAAATTGGGGGTGCCCTGGGAAGTGCAGATGTCTCTTACCCTGAGAATTTTACACAGCTCCAAACCACAGGATTTCCTTTAGGAAGGCAGGAGAAGTCCTGTTTTCTGGTTCAGCAATCTCCCATATGGAGGGATTTAAAGTAGACCACTGGGGACAGATAACTGAAAACACAGCTAGGGTTAGAATAAGGGACTGGGGCAGGGTAGGTCTGATCTACTGGCTCTTGGGCTAGCTACATGGGTGGCAGAGTGGAGGTCCTGTCTCAGGATGAGTGACAGAATGTGTATTAGCGTCCAGGGAGGGCTTCTTAAATGGGGGTGGCTTCAGAGGCCATGCATGTTTCTCCTAATTTGGGGGATTTTGTACAGCGCCATAGAGCACAGCTTCCTTCTGGAGGCCAGGGAGAGTCCTGTGGTATGGCTCCTGAGTCCCCAGTCTGGAAGGATTGTGAGCCAGGACTCTGGGGAAAGAAGTCTGAACACCCAAGCTAGGGTTTGGGAAAGGTCCTAGGGTATGGCAGGCCCGATCTTCAGATGCTGAGTTGATCTCCTCAGGATCTGAGCTTAGGGCAAATGTCAGGTATTCGCTCAAACTAAAATTTGTGACCACTAGGGCTACCATAAGTTGAGGTGGCCTTCTGTGGACATGGAGGTTTCTCCTGCATTGGGGGTTCTGTGCAATGCCGAATAGCAAGGTTTCATTCTGGGAGATGGGTGAAGTCTTTTGTATGACTCTAGGGTACCCCATTTGGAGGGATTCACGAGCAGGGATCTGGGGATGGATGCCTAAAAACACAACATAGGGTTAGAGATAGGGTGTCAGAGCATATCAGGTCCAATCTGTCAACTCTGGCTTGTGGAAAAGGACTTTGAGGACATAAGTCTGAAAACCCAATCTAGTTCTAGGGTTTGGGCCTTAGGCATGGGAGGCCCAATGTACAGACATTGAGGCTAGCTCCCCAAGAATCAAAGTTAAGGCGAGGGTCAGGAGGTCGCTAACGCTGGAGTTTGTGTCCATGCTATCCACTGAATGTGGGGTGGCCTCATGCGGCCTTGGAGTTTTCTCTTGCTCTGGGGTTTGTGTGCAGTTCCACAAAGTTTGGTCTATTCTGGGGATAGTGTTGTCCAATTTTATCTCTCAGCGGTCCCCCACATGGAGGGATTTGAGAGCAGAGTTCCACATACAGATACCTGAAAACCCAAGCTACAATAAGGGTTAGGTTGTAGTGGCATGTCAGTCCTTATATTGTGGCTCTGGGGTGAGCTACCCATTGGCCTTTTTTGAAAATGGGGTTCAGGCTAAGGGTCACAGTGGGTGTTTGTGCCCAGGGCAGCCTGCAAAAGTGGGCATGACCTCAGGACCTACGCAGGTTTCTTCCAACTCTGAGGGTTTTACATAGCTCCAAAAAGCACAGTTTCCTTCTGGGGGACAGGAGGGGTTCTTTTTGTCATTCAGGGGCCCCTGTATGGAGGGATTCAAGAGGAGGGCGCTGGTATTGGATGTCTGAAAATCCAAACCAAGGGTTAGGAATAGGGCCTAGCGGCATGACAGGTCTGGTCTGCTGGCTCTGGGCCAGCTGTCCTGGTGGCTGATTAGAGTACGGGACACAGATTGTGTCAGAATTCATATTGGTTTCCATGGTAGTGTACGAAACTGGGGTGGCATCACGAGCCGTACATGTTTCCCCCGATCTAGGGGTTTTGTGCAACTCCATAAAGCATGGTTTCCTCCTGGAGAGCATGGAGAGCCCTGTGGTAAGGCCCTGGGGTCCCCAATCTGCAGTCCTTGCACTCCAGGACTCAAGGAATGAAATTCTAAAAATCCAAGCTCAGTGTATAGTTAGGGTCTGGGCACGAATCCATGATCTGCAGATTCTGAGGCAAGCTCCCCAGACTCTGAAGTTAGGGCAAGTGTCAGGCATTCACTCAGACCAGACTAGAATTTGGTTCCACTAGGGCTGTCGAATGTGTGGGTGTCCTCCTGGGGCCATGGAGTTTTCTCCTGCTCTGGGTGTTTTGCACAGCTTCAAAGAGCATGGTTTCATTCCCAGGGAGAGGTGAAGTCCTGCTGTATGGCTAGGGGATCCCTATATGGAAGGATTTGAGAGCAGGGCTCTGAGTACGCCTGAAACCCAACTTAGGGTTAGCATTAGGCACTAGGGGCATGGCAGGCCAACCTGCCAACTCTGGGGACAGCTACATGGGTGGCTGACTGGAGGTCAGGGCTAAGGCTAAGGGACAGAATGTGTTTTAGGATACAAGGTCGGGTTCCGTCAAAGGTTGTGGCCTTTCGGCCATGCAGGTTTCTCCAAGTCTGGGGGTTTTGTGCAGCTCCATTGAGCATGGCATCCTTCTGGAGGTAGGCAGAGTCCCATGGTATGGCTCTGGAGTTCTCTATCTGGGTGGCTAACTGGAGGTCGGACTCTAGGGATGGAAATCTAAAGAGCCATATTAGGTTAGGGATAGGGCCTAGGGCATGACAGACCCCATCTACAGATGCTGAGGCGAGCTCCCATGGATTTCAGGTTAATCCAAATGTTAGGAGGTCACTCAGGCTGGAGTTTGTGTCCATATGATCCACAAAATATGGGTGTGGCCTCATGGGGCCATGGAGTTTTGTCCCGCTCTGAGCTTTTTGTGCAGTTACAAAGAGTTTGGTCTATTCTGGGGGATGGGTTGTGTCCTGTTTTATATACTAGGAGTCCCTCATATGGAGGGATTTGAGAGCAGGGTTGCGGGTTGGATGCCTGAAAACCCAACCTACGATAAGGGTTAGGTCCTAGTGGCATGGCAGTCCTTATATCCTGGCTCTGGGGTGAGCTACCCATGGGGCTGTGTTGAAAATGGGGCTCAGGTGAAGGATCACAATGGGTATTTGTGTCCAGGGCGGCCTGCAAAGAGAGCATGACCTCAGAGCCTACACAGTTTTCTTCCAACTCTGACGGTTTTGCATATCTCAAAAAGGCAAGGTTTACTTTTGGGGGGCAATAGCAGTTCTGTTTTGTGGCTCAGGGGTCCCCGATATGGAGGGATTTGAGTGGAGGGCTCTGGCTATGGATGCCTGAAACACCAACTTAAGGTTAGAATTAGGGCCTATGGGCATTGTAGGTCTGACCTGCTAGCTCTGGGGCCAGCTATTCTGGTGGTTTATCAGAGGACGGGACTCAGGTTGTGTCAGACTGCATAATATTGTCCAGGGTGGAGTATGAAAATGGGGTGACATCGAGGGTCGTGCATGTTTCCCCTGATCTAGGGGTTTCGTGCAGCTCCATAACACATGGTTTCCTTCTGGAGGGCATGGAGAGTCATGTGGGGTGGATACAGTGTCCCCAATCTAGAGGGATTGCATTCCAGGACTCAAGGAATGGAATTCTGAAAATGAAAGCTCCGTGTATGGTTAGGGTGTAGGGCATGGATGACCGATCTGTAGATTCTAAGGCGATCTCCCCAGATTCTGAAGTTAGGGTGAGTCCCAGGCATTCGCTCAAACCTTACAAGATTTTGCATCCATCTGGGCTGCCAAATATGTGGATGACCTCCTGGGTTTGGAAATTTCTCTTGCTGGGGTTGTTGTGCAGCTACCAAAAGTATGGTTTCACTGTGGGGGAGACATGGCTCATGGGTCCCCATATGGAAGTATTTGAGACCAGGGCTCTGGGTATGGATGCCTGAAAACCCAACATAGAGTTAGCATTATGGACTAGGGACATGGAAGGTCTGATCTGCTGACTCTGGGGCCAGCTACGTGGGTGGCTGATTGGATGTCGGGGCTCAGGCTGAGGAACAAAATATGTATTAGTGTCCTGTGTCGGATTCTGTAAATCAGGGAGGTCTTGCTGGCCATACAGGTTTCTCCCAAACTGGGAGTTTTGTACAGCTCCAAATAGTATGGTTTCATTCGGGGGAGAGGGGGATACCTGCTGTATGAATCAGGGGTCCCAATATGGAGGGATTTGAGAGCTGGATTTTGGGAATGGATTCCTGAAAACCCAGGCTAGGTTTAGTATTAGGGTGTAGGGGCAAGGGACGTCTGATCTGCCGACGCTGTGGCCAGCTACGTGGATGGCTGACTAGAGATTGGTCTGAGGGACAGAATGTGTATTAGTGTCCTGGGTCGAGTTCTGAAAATCGTAGAGGCCTCATTTGCTGTGCAGGTTTCTCCTAATCTGGGGTTGTGTGCAGCTCCAGTGAGCATGGTTTCCTTCTGGAGGGTGGGCAGAGACCCAAGGTGTGGCTCCAAAGTACTCCATCTGGAGGGCCTGTGGGCCAGGCCTCTTGTGACAGAAGTCTGACAACTGAAGCTAGGGTTAGGGTTAGGTCATAGGGCATGGCAGGCCCAATCTACAGATGCTGATGCGAGCTCCTGGGGATCTGAGGTGAAGGCGAGTGTCAGGAGGTCGCTCAGGCTGAAGTTTGTGTCCATGCCATCTGCATAATGTGTGGGTGGCCTCATGGGGCTATGGAGTTTTGTCCCGCTCTGGGCTTTTTGCACAGTTCCAAATCCTTTGGTCTATTCTGAGGGATAGGTGGTGTCCAGTTTTATGGCTCAGGGGTCCCCCATATGGAGGGATTTGAGTAGGGTTCCAGGTACGGATGGTTGAAAACACAAACCACTATAAGGGTTAGGTCCTAGCGGCATGGTAGTCCTTATACCCTGGCTCTGGGATGAGCTACTCATAGTGCTATGTTGAAAATGGGACTCAGTCTAATGATCACAATGGGTGTTTGTTTCCAGGGTGGCCTGCAAAAGTGGGCATGGCTCCAGGGTCTACTCAGGTTTCTTCCAACTCTGGAGGTTTTACATAGCTCAAACAAGCAAGATTTCCTTCTGGGGGGCAGGAGCAGTTCTGTTTTGTGACTCACATGCCCCCCATGTGGAGTGATTTGAGTAGAGCGCTCTGGGTACCAAGGGTTTGGATTAAGGCCTAGGGGCATGGCAGATAGGATCTGCTGGCTTGATGGCAGCTGTCCCACTACCTGATTGGAAGACGGGACTCAGGTTGTGTCAGACTGCATATTAGTGTCCAGGTTGGAGTATGAAAGTGGGGTGGAATCGGGGGCCGTGGAGGTTTCCCCTGATCTAGGGGTTTTGTGCAGCTCCATAGGGCAAGGTTTCCTTCTGGAAGGCAGAGAGTCCTGTGGTGTGGCTCCAGATTCCGTAATCTGGAGAACTTGCATTCCAGATCTCAAGGGATGGAATTCTGAAAACCCAAGTTTCCTTTATGGCTAGGGTGTAGGGCATGGATCCCTGATCTGCAGAAGCTGAGGCAAGCTCTCCAGATTCTGAAGTTAGGGTGAGTGTCAGGCATTTGCTCAGACCAGACTAGAATTTGTGTCCACTAGGTTTGCCGAAAGAGTTTGTGGCCTCCTGGGGCCATGTAGTTTTCTCCTGCTCTGGGGGATTTGTGTAGCCCCAAAAAGATTGACTTCATTCTGGGGGAGATATGGATTCCTAATATATGGTACAAATGTCCCCATATGGAGGGATTAGAGATCAGGACTCTGGGTATGGATGCCTGAAAACCCAACCTAGGGTTAACATTAGGGACTAGGGGCATGGCAGGGCCAATCTGTTGCTTCTGGGGCCAGCTACATGGGTGGCTGACTGGGGGTCGGGGCTAAGGCTAAGGACAGAATGTGTATTGGGATCCAGGGTTGTGTTCCATAAATGGGGGTGCCTTCATTAGTCGTGCTAGTTTCTCCAAATCTGTGGGTTTTGTGCAGCTCCAATGAGCACAATTTCCTTCTGTAGTTTATGCAGAGTCGATGTTGTGGTTCTAGAGTTCTCTATCTGGAGTGCTTGTGGGCCAGGGCTCTCAGGATGGAAGACTGAAAAGTGAAGCTAGGGTTAGGGTAGGATCTAGGTCATGGCAGGCCCAATCCACAGACGCTGGATGAGCTCCTGGGGATCTGAAGTTAAGGTGAATGTCTGGAGGTCGCTCAGGCTGGAGTTTGTGTCCATGCAATCCGCCAAATGTAGGGGTGGCCTCAAGAGGCCATGGAGTTTTCTCCCGCTCTGCGGTTTTTGCACAGTTCCAAATAATTTTTCCTATTCTGGGGGTAGGTTGTGTCATGTTTTATGGCTCATGGGTTCCCCATATGGAGGGATTGAGAGCAGTTTTCCAGATATAGATGCCTGAAGACCCACCCTATGTTTAGGGTTAGGTCCTAGTGGCATGGCAGACCTTATATCCTGGATCTGGGGTGAGCTACCCATGGGGCTGTGTTGAAAATGGGGCTCAGGCTAAGGGTCACAATGGGTGTTTGTGTCCTGGGCTGCCTGTAAATTTGTGCATGTCCTCAGGGGCAGTGCAGCTTTCTTCCACCTCTGAGGATTATACATAGCTGAAAAAGCAAGGATTCCTTCTGGGGGACAGAAGTTCTTTTCTGTCTCTCAGGCGTCCACCGTGTGGTGGGAATATAGAGAAGGGCACTGGGTATGGATGCCTGATACCACAACCAAGGGCTAGGATTAGACTCTAGGGCATGGCAGGTCCGATCTGCTGGCTCTGGGACCAGCTATCCCTGTGACTGATTGGAGGACAGGACTCAGGTTGTGGCAGACTGCATATTAGTGTTCAGGGTGGAGAAGCAAAGTGGGGTGGCATCAGGGGCCATGCAATTTTGCCCTAATCGAGGGGTTTTGTGCAGCGCCATAGGGAACGGTTTCCCTATGGAGGGCAGGGAGAGTCCTGTGGGCTGGCTCCAGAATCCCCAATATGGATTCCTTGCATTCCTGGATTCAAGAGATGGCATTCTGAAAGCCCAAGCTCTGTTCATGTTTAGGGTTTACGGCATGGATCCCCGATCTGCAGATGTTGAGGTGAGCTCTCCAGATTCTGAAGTTAGGGTGAGTGTCAGGCATTCGCTCATACCAGACTGGAATTTGTTTCCACTAGAGCTACAGAATGTGTGGGTGTCCTTCTGGGGCCATGGAGGTATCTCCTGCTGGGGGTTTTGCACAGCTCCAAATAATATGATTTCATTCTCGGTAAGAGGTGGAGCCCTAATGTATGGCTCAGGGGTCCCCATATGGAAGGATTGAGAGCAGCGCTCTGGGTATGGATGCCTAAAAACCTATCCTGGGGTTAGCATTAGTGACAAGGGGCATGACAGAATGATCTGCTGTCTCTGGGGCAAGCTACGTAGGTGGCTGTTTAGAGGACAGGGCTCACGGTGTGGGAAAGAATGTGCATTAGGGTCCAGTGTAGTGTTCTTAAATGGGTGTGACCTCAGTAGTCATGCCGGTTTCTCCAAGTCTGGGGGATTTTTGCAGCTCCAATGAGCATGGTTTCCTTCTGGAGAGTAAGCAGAGTCCCATGGTGTCATTCTGGTGTTCTCTCTCTGGAGTGCTTGTGGGCCAGGGTTCTTGGAACAGAAGTCTGAAAACCGAAGCTAGGGTTAGGGTTAGGGCTTAGGACATGGCAGGCCTAAACTTCAGATGCTGGGCGAGTTCCCCAGGATTTCACATTAAGGTGAGTGTAAGGGGTCTCTCTGGTTGGACTGTTTGTCCATGTGATCCACCGAGTGTGTGGGTAGCAGTTATTACTGCTCTGGTGTATTTGCACAGTTCCAAATAGTTTGGTGTATTCTGGGTATTATGTTCTGTCCTGTTTTATGAACCAGTGGTTCCCCATATGGAGGGACTTGAGAGCACGGCTCTGGGAATAGATGCCTGAAATCCCAACCTACGTTTAGGGTTAGGAACCAAAGGCATGGCAAGTCTTATATCCTGGATCATGGATGAGCTACCCATACAACTCTGCTGAAGATGTGTCTCAGGCTAAAGGTCATAATGGGTGATTGTGTTCAGAGCTACTGGCGAGTGGCTCTGGCCTCAGATCAACACAGGTTTCTACCAATCTTGAGGGTTTACATAGATGCAAAAGAAAGGTTTCCTGCTGGCAACCAGGAATATTTCTGTTTTGTAGCTGAGGGGTCCCCTCTGTGGAGGTATTCAAGGATAGAGCTCTGGGTATGGATGTATGAAACTCCAAACAGGGTTAGAAAATTCAAGCCTAGGCCCATGGCAGGTCCGATCTTTTGACTTTGGGGCCAGCTCTCCCAGTGGCTGATTGGAGAATGGCAGTCAGGTTGTTTCAGACTGCATATTAGTGCCCAGGGTGGAGAACGAAAGTGGGTGGCATCGTGGGCCATGCACATTTTCCCTGATCTAGGGGTTTTGTTGGGCTCCATAGGACATGATTTCTTCTGTAGGGCAGGGCAGGTCCTGTGGAGTGGCTCCAGAGACCCCAATCTGGAGGGATTGCATTCCAGGACTCAAGGAATAGAATCCTGAAAACCTAAGTTCAGTGTACAGTTAGGGTGTAGGACATGGATCCCCTATGTGCAGATTCTGAGGCAAGCTCCCCAGAATATGAAGTTAGGGCAAGTGTCAGGCATTCGCTCAAACCAGACTAGAATTTGTGTCCACTAGGGCTGCTGAATATGTGTGTGGCCTCCTGGGGCCATGGATGTTTCTTCTGCACTGGGGGATTTGCAGAGCTCTAAATAGTATGACTTCATTCTGGGGGGAGATGTGGAGTCCTGTTGTATGGCACAGACGTCCCCATATGGAGGGATTTGAGAGCAGGACTCTGTGTATGGATGCCGGAAAACCCATCCTGGGGTTAGCTTTAGGGACTAGGGGCATGGCAGGTCCAATCTGCCAACTCTGGGGCCATCTATGTGGGTGGCTGACTGGAGGTCACTGCGCAGGCTGAGAGATAAAATGTGCATTAGTGTCCAGGGCTGGGGTCCATCAATGGACGTGGCCTCATTGCCCATGCATGTTTCTCCTAATCTTGGGATTTTGTGAATCTCCATTGAGAAGGGTTTCCTTCTGTAGGTTAGGCAGAGTCTCAAGGTGTGGTTCCTCAGTTCTCCATCTGGAGAGCTGTGGGCCAGGACCATTGGGACAGAAGACTGAAAACCTATGCTAAGGGTAGAGTTAGAGCCTAGGTAATGTTAGGCCCTATCTACAGATGCTGACGTGAAATCCCAGGGATGTGAGGTTAAGGTGACAGTCAGGAGGTCACTCAGGATGGAATTTGTGTCCATTCGGTCCACTGAATGTGTGGGTGGTCTCATGGTGTCACTGAGTTTTCTAGGGCCATGGCCCAGACCTCCTGTCAGCCTCTAAGATAGCTAGCAACATATCCAGCAAATCGGACATGCCATGGCCCTAGGTCATCATCTCTACCCAAACTGGGTTTGCAGGCATCTGTCCCAAGATCTTATCTCAAATCCCTGAATATGTGGGAACCCAATGCACAAAACAGTATTCCTCCTTTCCCATGAGAAGAAACCTTCCAATTGGGGTGAGGGGAAAACTCTCAGAGTTGGAGACACCTGCATGGCCCATGAGGCCACACCCACTCTTGAGGGTGGGCTTGGGCACAAACACACATTGAGATCCTCAGGCTGAGCCATGTTTCATATAAAGCCCAACACTAGCTGGACTAGGAGTCTGCAATTCAGGCTTGCCATGCACCTAGGGCCAAATCCTAACCAAAGGGGAGGATTTCCAGGAACCCATACCCAGAACCCTGCTCTGGATCTCTCTTTTGGGGGGACCCCTGAGACAAAAAGACAAGACTCCTCCATTCCCGAAGCATGACACCAAACTATTGGGAGCCGTGCAAATCCCCACAGAAGGAGAATCTCCCATGGCCCCATGAGGCCACCCCTACATCCCGCGGCCATCCTAGACACAAAATCCAGAGACGAAAGACCGAGCTATCGCCTCACACTTGCCCTAATTTCAGATTCTGAGGAGCTCCCTTCAGGGTCTGCAGATCAGGCATGCCATACCCTCGGCCGTAACCCTAAACTGAGTTTGTGTTTTCAGACTTCTGTCCCCAGAGCCCTGGCCCACACACCCTTCAGGCTGGTGCCTCCAGAGCCACACTTCAGGACTGAACCTCCCCTCCCAAAGGAAACTGTGCCCTTTACAGTTGCCAAAACCCTACAGATTAGGAGAAACCTGCAAGGCCCTCGAGGACACCCCAATTTCGTAAGGTGACCTGGAAATGATGCACACTCTGACACATCCCGAGCACCTACATCCAGACAGACACCCAGGTAGATGCCCTAGAGACAGGAGATTGAAACTAACACGTTCCTAGTACCTAATCTAAACCCTAGCATTGATTTTCAGGCATCTGTCACCAGAGACCTGGTCTGAATACCAACATAACAGGGTCCCTGTGGCACAGAACAGAACACCTCCTGTCCCAGAAGGGAAGCTTGCTATATGGAGCTGTGTCAAAGACTCAAGGGAGGAGAATCCTGCATGGTCCCTGAGCCACAGCCAAAATCCAAGGTGTCCCTGGACACAAACCTGCATTGTGACCCATCAGCATGAGATTCCATTTCAACTCAACCCGCTGGGTAGTTCGCCCCAGATCCAGTGGATCAAACCTGCCATGTTCCTAGGCTGCAATGGTAACATGGGATGCGATTTCCAGGCATCCATGCATAGAGCTGTTCTATTGAATCGTTCCATATGGGCGACACTGCAGCCATCAAACAGGACTCCCCCTGTCTTGCAGTAGGAAACCTTGCTGTTTGGAGCAGCTCATGACACCCAGAGTGGGAATACCTCCACAGGCTCATGAGGCCACTTCTCCCTTAGGATCCCATCATGGTCACAAACTCCAGCCTGAGCAAATGTCTGACACTAGTCCTTACCTCCGATGCTGGAGATCTTGAATCAGCCTCTGCAAATTGGGCCTCCCATACCCTAGGCCCTAACCCTAACCCTAGCTTGTGTTTTCAGTCTTCCATCCTGAGAGCCCTGGTGTACAAGCCCACCAGATGGGGAATTCTGGAGTCACAACGCAGCCCACTGCCTGCTTTTCAGAAAGCAAAAGTGGCCTCTGGGACTGCACAAAAAAACCAAAAGAAGATCAACCTGCTCGGCCCACAAGGGCAAAGAAATTTCATAGGCCACTGGTG